>NC_143149.1:14563863-14866893 GCF_059928025.1 Delphinapterus leucas
AAATGAACATTAAATAATACATAAGTGACCAAAGATAAATTTTTAACTTAGGAAGGCAATATAAAACATCTGTTCATCTTTTTTACTCATTAAATGTTTTTTTTGTGGGTTTTTTTTTGTGGTACGCCGGCCTCTCACTGCTGTGGCCTCTCCCGTTGTGGAGCACAGGCTGCGGACGCGCAGGCTCAGCGGCCATGGCTCACGGGCCCAGCTGCTCCGCGGCACGTGGGATCCTCCCGGACCGGGGCACGAACCCGCGTCCCCCGCATCAGCAGGCAGACTCTAAACCACTGCGCCACCAGGGAAGCCCTCATTAAATGTTTATTAAGTGTGTGACTGTTATCTAAATATTTCCATTAGGAATTGGATAAGATTGTATTGAAGAGAATGAAAATATATACTTAGCTATTTGCTTATTTTTTCCTGTATCACAACTTAATCCACTTTTTTTTTTGCTCCAGCCATGACTATAAAATGCACAGAATGTCTTATTCTTTTATGCTTTTTGTATTTTATACTTTTTTAAATTCTATGACATAATATTTTTACTTGACCACTGACAATGAGTAGTGGCTGGTATTTCTAAAGAATGTATGGCCTTATCTAAGCTGATTATATCCTGAGGTGAATGATTATAAAATATATGTCCAGGGAGATGTGACTCATATTGACATGGGTGGTAACTTGGGCTAATAAATGTGAGAAGTAGGCAGAAAGGAAAATAATGCTGTAGGTATTTTCTTCTTGATGTGTAAGTATGAAAGAGTTTATTACCAAGATCCTGATGATTAGAGTTTAAAGGGAAATGTACAAAGTTGTAAAAACACTGTGCTGAAAAAAATTCAGTAGTTTTTCTTTACTGTCTTTATCCAATTTCATGACAACTGAATTGTTGTAGCTGGTAAAATAGGATTTTCACATTAGTAAGAGGTTTGTAGACAATAAATACATTCAATATAAGAATGAAAATGTTAAAGACTCTTTTCTTTAGGTAATAAATAAAACCAGAAATATGGTCTAGATGCTTTATTTTACCATTCAGATTTCTGTGAAGTTTATAGCATAGTTAGTAAGACTAAAAGCAATTTACAAGTGATTTTCTGTATAATAGCCAACCCAGAAAAAGGCACATGGTACCCTTTGAAATGAATCATTCAGTGCTTGTATCTTAAATGGTGTATGACTTTAGGAACAGATACCTAAAGAGGGATAGAAATACCAGTGCTACAAAATGCCTGCAGAGTCCTCATCTATGAGATTAAGGCAATCAAGGACAAGATATAAATTTATTTCAAAAAATGATTTCATGCACTGCAGGACATGGAGTACTAAGTTTATATCCGCTGGATTTGACCAAACAAAATATCTCAATCAAAATATCACCGAAGTGAGAGTAGCATTGACATATATACATTACCGAATGTAAAATAGTTGGCTGGTGGGAAGCAGCAGCATACAAGGAGATTGGCTGGGTGCTTTGCGATGACCTAGAGGGGTGGGATAGGGAGGATGGGAGGGAGGCTCAAGAGGGAGGGGATATGGGGACATGTGTATGCATATGGTTGATTCGCTTTGTTGTGCAACAGAAACTAACACAGTATCGTGATGCAGTTATACTCCAATAAAGATCTAGTAAAAAAAAAAAGTCACCAAATTACTCATCTGATGTTTTCTTCTAAATTTAAGAAAAATAAATGATAAAATTGTTTGTGTTTATCTATGGGAAAAGGATGGGAGAACTAAAGTGATTATCTGCAATTCAGATCTCAAAACCACTTTTTAGCAGAAATATTAATAAGCCAAAGTATTTTCTTTCAAAAAATATCCTGGAAAACTTTGTCAGTTATCAAGTTCATGTCCTCTGCATGAGACCTTATACAAAGAACATCACATGAAAGGGAATAGTTTGGGTGTTTGATGTGAGATGAAATACATGTTATGGTCACAGAATGACCCTCACGTGTCACATTGTCTACTTTTTCACTGTTTTTTTCTTGATTATTGCTTTCATCAGGTGATGTTGTTCAAACAATAGTCCTGTGTTATCACATGTACTTTCTAAGAAGTCTGTTTTCATCTTTTGTAAAAGTGCTGATAAATTGTTTCCTTAAAAGTTTTCTGTTATCTTTTCCGTAATATAGATCCTAAATATGTTGGCATGTGTTTTCATAAATTGGAGACACTGGAGTGCTTTTCCTTTCCTGTGAGTGAAGGAAAACATGTGAGTACAGAAAAATAAGACAAAAGTAGAAAGTTCAGGACAGGGAGGTTGCACTTTACATATATCATATATTAAATGCTAGGAAGTGGCCAAAGGGTTGACCTAAAGGTTTTGAATTTAATGGGCACAAGATAGAACTGTGGTTATAAATTAAGAAGGTGTCTGTTCTATAATGGTTAGTACACCATATATACGTCGTAGTAGTTTAGTCTCCACCAGTACATATAGTGGAAACTGACGTGGTTGACTGAATCTCTCTAAGACTTAACCTCTCAATTTATTCATCACAAACTGGGAATAACAACAGTGACTTCATAGCATCATGGCGAGAAATTAATGGGATACAAGACAGAAACGTCTAATAAAGCAGGTGATAGTTTATACTTCCTAAATGACAGCTATTTTAAAAATAACTATATCAAGCCCTCTAAATTAACTAAATTTGCTTTTCAGGTGGATTTCCCTGAGATTGGAAGTATGTGGGAAGTTGTTGAAATGGTTTTTGGAGAGATAAAGGGTAGTATTTTGCAGCCAGTTATATCCACACCAACAGTCTGAGGCAGTCTGAGGTCCTCTGAATAGGTGGGACACGTTACCAGGATTTTCTCTTCCTGCATATGCTGAGCCTGCCTGCCATAGATTATCCCTCTGCTGCCTTTAATTCTGTTAGTAGAAAGTGGTATTTAATTTGTCTTATTGACCACTAGAAGAGTTTTTGCACTGGACCTTACCGGACAGGAATTACTCAGTGTGTTTCTGCTCTGTGCTCACATCTCTGGTCATTGTCAGTAAACGCCACTTGAACTTCATTGTTACATAACCTTTTGTTCCAGTTGACTTTGATCTGTCTTGCTTGCTATATTCGGTCAGGAAAATCTGGCATTTTTATTTAGTTCGTGTACTTATGGCAATGACCCTGTTGAGAACAACTGCTTCTTGTTTAAAGAGTGTCTAAGAGTGATTTAAGTAGATCTGTAGGAACTGGAGAAAGAGTGTCCAATCCTTTAATTAAGGGGCTCTTTTTTTTTTAAACATCTTTATTGGGGTATAATTACTTTACAGTGGTGTGTTAGTTTTTGCTTTATAACAAAGTGAATCAGCTATACATATACATATATCCCCATATCTCCTCCCTCTTGCGGCCAGGACGTGGAAGCAATCTAATTCAGTGGTTCTTAAAATGGAATTTTTGGATCTTTCTCAGATGTGTTCTTTGGGATCTGTGAATTCTCTACGAGCATTTTTTTTTTAGTTTTTAATTAATTAATTAATTTATTTATTTTTGGCTGTGTTGGGTCTTCATTGCTGTGCACAGGCTTTCTTTAGTTGTGGCGAGTGGGGGCTACTCTTCGTTGCGGTGTGCGGGCTTCTTATTGCAGTGGCTTCTCTTGTTGTGGTGCATGGGCTCTAGGTGCGCGACTCAGTAGTTGTGGCTCATGGGCTCTAGAGCGCAGGCTCAGTAGTTGTGGCGCACGGGCTTAGTTGCTCCGCGGCATGTGGGACCTTCCCAGACCAGGGCTCAAACCCGTGTCCCCTGCATTGGCAGGCGGATTCTTAACCACTGCGCTACCAGGGAAGCCCAGCATTTTTAAATAGTGTTTTTTTGTTTTGTTTTTATGATAAACTAAAAGTAATCAACTACAGCATGTTCTGCATAATCTTGATGAACTTGTTGTAACTGAATTTTATTTCCATGCCTGCTTATGGATTTGTATATTAGTTTGCTAGGGCTGTTATAACAAAGAACCACAGCCTAGGTGGCTTAAGCAACAGAATTTTATCATCTCACAGTTCTAGAGACCAGAAGTTCAAAATCAAGGTGTTGGTTTCTTCTGCGGGCTGTGAGGGAAGGATCTGGTCCAGATCTCTCTCTGTGGCATATAGATAAACTTCTTCTTCCTGAGTCTATTCACATCATCTTCATTCTAGGAGTGTCTGTCTCTGTGTCCGAATTTCCCCTTTTAATAAGGACATCAGTCATACTGGATTAGGGCCCACCTGAATGATCTCATCTGATGACATCTCTAAAGACCCTATCCACAAATAAGGTCACATTCTGAGGTAGTGGGGATTAGGACTCCAACATATGAATTTTGGGGGAACACAGTTCAATCCGTAATAAGCAAGTCTGGATTCAGTGTTTCTCAAAATGGGATTTTTGGATCTTTTTTGGATGTGATCTTTGAGATGGGTGAGTACTCTATGAGTGTTTTAAAATAGTGTTTTTGGTTTTGATGATAACCTAAAAAAAAATTAACAGAAATATATGCTGCATTATCTACATGGCCACTTTATATCTGAATCTGATCTCCATCCCTGCTTCTAGGCTTGTGTTTAGAACCAGATTTGGTGCCTAAAATGGAGCATCTAACTTTTGTTTTGTCGGGCTGCATGCTGGCAGCTTTTGAGACAGCACGAAATGACCATGACCATGTGGGTCCACCATTGTGTTTATGGGGAATTCTTTTTTCAGTTGAAGAGACAAAAGCAACTTCTCTTTGGGGATTATAATTGGCATTTGGAAATACTTTAATTCTTAATGGGCTAACAAGAAAATAGAAGTTGACCAAATATGTAAAAGATGCTATTAGATGAGGTTTTCCAAATTGAAGACAAAGTGTAAGCAATGGTAAGAAAACTTGACTCATGCTCAAATAATCTTTGGTGGTTTTTTTAAAAAAAATAAATTTATTAATTATTTTTTCAATTTATTTTTGGCTACTTTGGTTCTTTGTTGCTGTGCACGGCTTTCTCTAGTTGCGGCGAGCGGGGGCTACTCTTCGTTGCGGTGCGCGGGCTTCTCATTGCGGTGGCTTCTCTTGTTACGGAACACAGGCTCTAGGCACGCGGGCTTCAGTAGTTGTGGCACACAGGCTCAGTAGTTGTGGTGCACAGGCTTGGTTGCTCTGCGGCACGTGGGATCTTTCCCGACCAGGGATCCAACCTGTGTCCCCTGCATTGGCAGGCAGATTCTTAACTACTGCGCCACCAGGGAAGCCCTCAAATAATCTTTGGATTGATATAGATGAGTGATATGTAGAATTTATTTGTTTCCATCAGTGGTTTGGTGGTAAAGTTTGTGCTGAAACTAGAAATTCTTTTCAGTGTCTGCAAAAATTGAAAATTAATTTCAGATAATTGTTTTTTTGATAGATTTGAACAATAATTGGATTGGGTTCACATTTCATGCCGATTTCAATAATTCCATGGTTTTCCTTATATTTATTAAAAGAAAATATAAGTTAATCCTAAAAATCTTTTCTTTAAAATTTTCCGGCACACTACTGAAGTTTGAGAATCACTGCTTGTGCCAAGATAGGAATAAACTAGTTATTTAAGGAGACTCCTCTGTCCCTTATCTAATTTTGTGATCTTAATATAGCTGGACCTTTGGAAATCTCTCTTCTATATGTCATACCTTTATTGCATTGAATCATTTCTGAGATACAAATTTACTTTCTTAAAATAAAGATTTCCACAATGGTGAAAGAATGAGAAGATAGCTCATATGCTTTGGAGGAGGGATTTAGAGGATTAAACTCAGACATTTGGGAATAAATCAAATATCAGGTCTCAGAATAAGACCTATTTCCTAGCAACTGTGAGCTGGGAAGAAGCCTGTCAAAGATCTTCTCACCTCCTGAAATAGCCAATGAGCAGAGACACCCACCTGTGGCTTTATATCATAATATAATAACTGCCGATAGCAAAGCTTGAATTAGTCCATCTGCAGTTTAGTTATAGCTATCAAATTTTCTCCCAGTACTAATACTGTAAATTTTATTGTTATCTTGTATTTTAAGTTACTCCAGAAGTAATGGCATAATTTTAATATAATTAATTTCATGAGAATTTTTAAACTCATAGCAAAACAATTTATAGTAGTTTTAACAACCTGTGACAATTTTTATTTTACAGTAAGTAAGATATACATATGTCTATGAAAATATATGTATTTTATGAGAAAAGTGATCTTTTACTTTATGTTATGGTAGAATTCTTAAAGCTTTGTTGATACAACAAATTTGAGAACCGTATTATAGTAGATACTCATGATTTGGTTGGAATATAGTTTTCTAAATTTTAATCTTAGAATTTTAATCTTGCCAATGATTAAGATTCTAAGTGATGGTGAAGAGTTGCTTGGGAAGAAGAAAGTAACTTTATGTCATAACAAGTTATGTTTGTTGTAAAACATGGTAGAGCTCAAAGGGAAGGCTTTTATGGAATTCTGGCTCTAGCACTTTTTGTCAAAATAAATCAGCTAACACAGAAAAGTTGAAAAGTCCCTCTGTGTAGTGCACTTTCCTGGGTCATTTACTTTGCTTTTCTTATTTTTTTCTTCTTTCAACCTTTCTATGGATTTTGTAGTCCTTAAGTGCCATATTTTAGGTACATTTATGAATAATTTAGCCTCTTTCTATAGAAGATAGAAGACTCTCATTCATTCAAAATATATTTATTATCTATTATATAACATCCACATGTTAGAGGCTAGAGACATCTAGTAAAGGGTCCATAGTTGGTAGTCCCTGCCTTCAAGGAACTCAGTGTATTGTGAGAGAGATAGGAAGATACACAGATCCATTACATATGACATTTACATGGCAACTTAGAGCTCTGACTACACTACTATGGGAGCACCAAGGATACTACTTCTCACTGTGCCTTGGGAAACCAGGGGAAGTTTATCAGTGGATACTGCATTTGACCTAGCTTTCTGGGATAAATAAAAATTTAGCAAACAACAAAAAAGGGTTGGTGGTGGCAAATTCCATCCAAGCAGAGGCCAAATCATATGCAAAAACATGGGTTTTTGAAAACCTATGACGTGTCCAAGGAACTCAAAATGGCACAATAGTTATTTTGTCCTTTGCCCTGTGAGAAAGAGAGATGAGTCAAGAAGGAAGACAAGAATAAGCATAGAGGCATAGAATGCATTCTTTGAATAATTCAGGGGGAAAAGAAGGAGATTAAGGTTTTAAAAATAAGTGAAGTATCCTATTTCAGTCAATGATAAGTTTTGGCCTGTATTGATATACAGAAGATAAAGGTGAGTGAGGATGCATATAACAGAAATAAAAAAAGAAAAATCTTTTATTACCAAGTAGTAGTAATGACTAAGATTTATTGAATACTTACAACATAGTAGATACTGTGTAAGCACTTTACTATCTCATTGAATTCTCACCACCTTTTAATAAGTGCCACTCATTTAAGAGGCATTATTATTCCACTTTATGGAAAGACAACTGGGGAACAGGGAGATTAAGTAACTTGCCCAAGTTTATATATTTATGAAGAGGCAGATGCAGGATTTGAATTCAGTCTTTCTCATCCCAGAGTCCTGAAGGCTTAACCACCACACAAACCTCTTTTCCTCCTCACATGTTTAACTAAGATGACCTATGAGTGTCAGACTCAGAATTTCTGTAGCTACGGATGATGTTGGAAGGCAAATCTTGATGCACAGAACAAATACAGGACAAAACAAAGGTAACAAACAATAGCAACAATGAACCTTTTGTAGCAGAGTTTGGACATGATGGTTCAAAGGAGACCTGGTTGAAGTAAATAGTTATAAGGTGATATGATTAGGTCAAAATAAAACAAGTTGTTCTACGCTTAAGGCGTTGGTCACAGGTGAAGAGCAGCATCAGAGTTTCATAGTGGTAGATGCTCAATGGGAAATTGTTCTGGAGCTGGGGGTGCTATTGATTATGACGTATGATCAAGATTCTTTGAGGAAATAAATGGAAGTGTATGCACAATCCATGCATTGTCACCTTTTGGGCGTTGCTAGTCTCTTTCTCCTCCTGTATAACTTTATTCTAAAAAATGATTATTCTTTCAATCGTGTCTAGAGCTTTTTGTTTATTCTCGTTCTAGGCAATCTTTTCTTTTGTTTATTTTTCCTTGGTAAGCAGTATATATGAAAAACACACTCCTTCAGCCACAGTTCTAAGGTCTGTAGATTTATGGAATGCTGTGGGAGCTGTATGTAGGACAGTAACTACGTTCCTACTCCTGGGTGATGGAGGTGGCCAGGAAATTAATTGGAGGTGAGTGGTTTCTTCTCTACTGAAGAGGAGGTCAGAGAGGCAGCCAGATGACCTGAAACCTTGGGAGGCTCTCTCTCCCTTGTGTTAGGACTTATAACGTGTTCCCTTAGCTAAAAAGACATTTCCTATGAGTTAAGGCAGAGCACTGATTGCATCTTTCATCAGTTAGGAAACCCAATTCAAGATGCAGATTTGGGGTGTTGCATAGCCATATAGGTCAGAGTATAAATAAGACCTTTGTGGGCATATGCTCTGCAGTTTTAGAGATTCAGAACCTCCCTTTTGTCAATGAGAGGACATGACAGTGAGGACTGCTCTGCCTGGCTCCATCCCATTACCACACTTGACTCAGGGTGGACTGGGGTGAGGTGCGGAGAAGAAGTCACATGGAAGTTGGTCATGAATAACAAATAAACACTCTTTTTCCAAAAAGATACCATGGATGGAAATCATAATAAGTCTTTGGGCATCTGACAGGGCATCATGAAGATGCTGGAGAGGAGGAAGAGAGGGATTTGCAAATACAAAAGAGAAGGAATACAGCCATGCAGGCCATACAATATAATAATACAGATATACCCGCCATGATAATCTTAAACATTGTTAAAGATGAATTGTAATGTTTTCTCAGATTCCTGGTGGTCCAAGCGAAAAGGTTAAACAGAACAATTTACACAATTTTTACTATTTATAAGGAGGAAACACACCAGGACATCAAATGTTAAAATCACTTTTCATCACAGTTCAAATGGAAACAAAGCAGAGAGAGGACAGAAATGGCTCACAGAGGGAAATTAACTAGTATAGGACCTTAATGATACCCTTCTTTTGCTGTTATTTCAGAAAGAAATCCTCAAAAGTTATTTTTCTCAGACTTTAAAAACAATTATATTCCCAAGAGTTCTACTAAATTTACTTTAAAAAATACTCAGAAATGTTTAAAGTTTCCTAACAACTGCATTCTGTATATATAGTCAAATCTGACTTTACTAGACTCTGACATTTTGGTTACATTAAAGATTCATCCACAATAAAAATATACTGGAGATAATAGATTTATAACCACATGCTTTATATTTGTTAGTATTAGTGGACTGAACAAGTGCAGAACAGATAAGGAAAATATACATTTGTCAGGGGAGAATTCCTCCCACATTGCCTGTCACAACCTGAAATGGAATGTAGTTAATTTCTCTCCTTTCTCAGTTTAGTAAGTTTATTTTCTTAGAATCTATTCTCTGAGTTAGTTTTAAGGAACTAGGTCTGATTAAGTACTATATTGGAAGGAGCTCAAAACAGAGCCATGGCTAAAATAATGAGAAATTACATTCATAGAGAAAATTCAAGTCTGAGAATTAAAAATAACAATAATAATAAAGTACTACGTATTACTTAGAAAATGTAGATTCATGATTGCTTAATAATTAAATGGTCTAGCTGAAGGAAGAGTACCCAGAGGACATGCCCGGGCAAAGGGCTTTTCCTTTTACAATTCAAACAGAAAGAGATATCATGAGATTCTACAAGGCAGCTCCAGTATCATTTGGACTACAGTTTAGTGACTGCTATTATTATACTGCTCTTCATAATGAGATGCAAAATAAAAGGCACAATTTTTAAAAATATAAATTTACTTATTTATCTTTGGCTGCATTGGGTCTTCGTTGCTGCGCGTGGGCTTTCTCTAGCTGTGGCGAGCGGGGGCTACTCTTCGTTGTGGTGCGCAGGCTTCTCATTGCGGTGGCTCCTCTTGTTGAGGAGCACAGGCTCTAGGCATGCAGCCTTCAGTAGTTGCAGCATGCAGGGTCAGTAGTTGTGGCTCACGGGCTCTAGAGCGCAGGCTCAGTAGTTGTGGCACACGGGCTTAGTTGCTCTGTGGCATGTGGGATCTTCCCAGACCAGGGCTCGAACCTATGTCCCCTGCATTGGCAGGCGGATTCTTAACCACTGTGCCACCAGGGAAGCCCAAAAGGCATAATTTATTTGTCTCTGAAAATAGATTTCATATAGATATTCATTGGAAGATTTCAAAACTTTAAATACTTTTCTTTTGAGATATAATAGAAAGCTGACAGTAAAATTAACCCAGATTTGTGTTGATTTACTTCATCCCATCAAGCAGTCATAGGGCTTGTTTACATTTTGAATAGAAAATAATAGAAATAGACAAAATAATATATCCCTTTTTATTGTTCAGTGTAACTCACCTTTGTAAAAGTCAATGTACTGAGATATCAGTCAATCCAGCAATTGCTTTTTTGTCACGGACTCCTGTGTGGATCACTGGGGACTTCAGACTGAGTAACTAACAGGGAACAAGATCAGGTGTGTTATATAAGCCATTGATTTTTTTTGTCCTTGATGAATTCAGGTAAAATTGCATAATTAAAATCACACAAACTGCTCTTAAGCCATTTTTAGAAGGCTAATCTGCTTGGGTTTATTGGTTCAAAGTATCCACCTATGTGCACATGTGCAGAGGTCAAACAGGTTAAGTCTTACTGCTGCTAGGAATTTGATAAGACACCATCAAGCTTCTCAAGGCATGGTTTTCCTGCGCTGGAGGAAATCATAAAATGTCAGGTCGATGTAAACATGAGGATTAATCTATTAAGAAGGATTCATGATAAGTTTCCTTACTTTTGTTATAAAGGAAAAATGACATGCATCGTTAATATTGCCAGCAAGAGACACCTTTTGGGGCTAAATGGAATAACTTTCTTTTAAAAATAAATGATACTTTCATTGCTTTGTAAATTTTGAACCTTGGAATTTTTAAAAAATTGGTGAATTTTTTGTTTTGCTTCCAAGGTACATTTATAGGCACACAAGACTAACCATTAATGTGAAAATTTTATCTTGCCAGTATACACTTGCAAACAAATTTGTTTGCAAATTTGTTTTCTCTGTTAGTACTTCTAAGAGCAGAGAAGCAATACACTGGGAGTTTCTGATCAATATGAACATTTCTTATATTTATTCATGCTGTAGTATCATAATGATTTGAGGTCAGATTGTTCGTTTTTCTTTGTTTTCACAAGATCATTTTCTGTACAGTCCTTTAATTTGAAGACCCTAAATTTTGTTCCTACTAAGACAGTTTTTTTCCCCCAAGTTTAGTTTTCAAAAATACAGTTCAGTTTGGACTAGGATAAGAAGCTGAAAGCCATAATGAAATTTCTGGTTCCTTTTACTACCTTTCCTATTGTCACGTTTTACAATTTTTACACAGCCTCAGCAAGCATTACAGGTCCTCATGGCATAACTACTAATTTCTATGAGCACATGACAATCAATTTTCCTGTACTGAGGAGGATATAACTCAGTCAAAAATCATTTAACCACTGAGGAGCTTCGAGATGAAATGATATTCCTTATGCCAAGTCTTAGGGTGAAATAGAAAGCTGGAGAAAAGACAAATCAAAATGCCCATCCTTACACATTTATTTTATTCTTCACTAATGTTAATCCCCATTCACTGATCCCAAGAGCAGAGGGGAAAAAAACTACCCTGTCTGTTCTAAAGTGTTCTAAGGGAAAATTCCTTTCTGATTTCAAATTTTAGCAGCCTGTTAAATGTAGGAACATGATTCACCAGAAGAAAGCATATAATTCCATTTAAAGTCTGAAGTCTCAGATGTGTAATAAAGGAAGTCACGTGTTTGAAAATGATGTCCTATTACTTCCTGCTAGGGATATGCTGAACTGCAGAATGAAAAGTCAGTTTTAAGAATTGGTTACTTAATATTTTTTACCCTATATTGTATTTCTAGACTTGACATCATATAATAGACTCTAGAAGTTCTTTATTTAACTTTGCTTTCCAGGTACAATAATTTCTTTGGAGGTAAGATATTAGCATTATGAAGATATGAAGATGGAATTTTAAAGTTCTATATAATAACGTCCTCTAGGTTGTACAATTTTTACCTATATTTTAGGATTGCTGGCATATAATATATGGCAATACAGCCAGCAGAATCCCATGTAATTTTTGAATAATAATAGATTTAACTATTTGTCTTCAGTAGTCTGTTGTAATATTCACCAACTCATGCATTTTTGAATTGTGTCTATTTCAAAATATAAAATAGGTTTCTGTTCTTCCTCAGTGTTGTGCAGAGTCACCGCACTAAGGTTTTCATTCTGGAGGAAGACCATGTCTGGCATAATAAAACCAGTTTTATAGCTAGCTTAATTCTTTCCATATTATGAAGTTAAAAGGAGTGGTTTTATTTAATAGCATTTTAGTACATTAAAGGCAACTGATTTCAGTCAGTGAATTCCATGGCTGAATTTCCCTCTCAGTTCTCCACAAGAAGTTATTTACCTCCTTATTAGATGAAAGAATGAGCAAAGTGGTGTTTAGAGAAAGTTACCAGGAATTAAGTAAGGTTAACAAACAAAATAGAACAAAACCAAAAAAACTCTTGAGTTAAAATAGTATTAGTCAGTTTTATTTTAAAAAATTGAATATTAAGAATAAAATCTAAAGACAAATCAGAAGCTTCCCTTTTATTATGTATTTTAATAAAAGGATTGAGATTTTTAAATCCCATTTCAAGTTTTAAGTTTATCTTTCATAGTACTTTCTTCAGAGGTGTCCAGAATTATTACTATTATTGTTATTATTTTTTTTTCATGAGTTAGATTACACCTGGTAGAACAGGACATCTTCTAAATAGTGTCACTTACTTTTGGTTCTGCCTGGAGAGGCTGCCACAATCTGAGCCTGTGCTTGTGTGTAGGGTCCTGAGAGCTTGTGTGGACAGATGGTATCTTTGCTTAATTGTTGTACAGTTAGTGGGAAGAAATGGAATCACAGTTGAGAAGGGGAACGAAAGTTTAAAGCAGTACCAAAGCTTGATGAAAAAACTAAAGAGATAGAGGATTCATGAGGTCAAAGTCTAGGATGCTTTGAAACAAGATAGTATAAATAGGAAGAATAAAATGAGTTGAGAGTGTGGTTTAGAACTAAATTCAAGGATGTGTCAAAGGCCAAACGTTATAGAGGCAGATGGATGAGACAAAGCTGTCTCTAAGTTTGGAAGGTAGTCTTGCCCCTAAATAGTGTCCCTGCCAAGGTGACCAACTGCCCTAAAGTGACAGAATGTCATAGCCATGTGGTATCCCATCTCACATTAGACATGGGTCCCACTTTTTTAAAAATGGGAATGAAATTTAAATTTGTCAATAAAGCAGCTATATTATTATTCGATTTTTCAGGGTTAATCATAATTTTTCAGGGTTAATCACACCATTATTATTAGTGTGGTTAATATGAATAACCAATATTTTCCAAGCATCACTGGGAATGGAATGCCTGGATTGGGAAGAGTTGACATTGGTTAGAAGGCTTTGAATTGCTTTACGCAATAAATGGAAGTGACTTTGGGCCTTTGAGAGAGAGTAAAGAAATAACAGCGTTTGAAGAGAGGGATAGAACATTCTAGTCAAAGGGCTAGAGGTGGAAGCATACTTTTAGGCCTCTACTCTGAGAAGGGAGGAGAAGGAGGTAGGATTAACTGGGGGGTGGGGGTCGGGGAAGGAGCCTGGCTTGTCTGTTTGACCCACACCCAACTTCCAAGCTGGAGTAATTTAGTGTCTCCCCAGGTGGACTTGGAGGTTTAGCCCAACCTAGTTCTGGCATCATTCCGGTTCCCAGAATTGAGGACGTTCAATTAGCATTTGACCAAGATAAATCAGTTGCAAGGCTGTTTTGCTGTTGGTTCCAGTATTTCCTTACTCTGTTTCATGGAGTTTCCAGCTTGTGACTTCTGTGGGGTAACCGTGTCTGTGTTATTCTCAGGTCTGCCCGGTTAGCCGTGGGCTGAGCCTCAAAATCGTTTTAGACACCTGTCTTATAGGCACGGGTGATAACCACAGGATATTAGCTGAACACTGGGGGTACTTTGACCCAGTTACAAGAAAGAAGCCTGTGGAACTTGTTGAGTCATCTCCTCCTAAGATAGTTCAAAAGTTGCAGCAATCCTGCCTCATGAAGATAAGGCTTTAAATAAGTGATTTTCCTGTTAGGATTCTTCTTAACAAACAACACTCTACAAATAAAATTGTAATAATTAGAGCTGAAAAATATCCCCCATGATTTCATTATCTTAATAAATCAACTTTATTCACTTTTCCATTCTCCTTTTTAGTTTTTACCCACATGAACACATCGTTGTTACTTAGTTGTAACTGTAGTAGAGATCCAAATTAGTATGCCAGATCTACTCTAAAGAGAAAATGTAAAGGTTTATATTTTACTATCTGCTCTGATACGAATGTTTGTGAACTTCCCAAATTCACATGTTGAAATCCTAACCCCCATTGTGATGGCATTAGTATGCGAGGCCTTTGGGAAGGAAGGGAACCCTCAAGAATGGGATTAACGCCCTTATAAGAGGCTCCAGAGAGATCCTTAATCCCTTCTGCCCTGTGAGTGTGAGAAATATGCAACCTGGAAGAGGACCCTCACCTGACCATAGTGGCATCCTGATCTCAGACTTCCAGCCACCAAAATAGTGAGTGATGAATCTCTGTGGTTATAAGCTATGCAGTCAGTGGCGTTTTGTTATAGCAGCCTGAACGGACTAACACACTGCCCAACATGTTGGAACAAAAGCAGTTTAGCAAAGATATGCTAACTCCTACTGAGATAGCTAGTGGGTACTCCTAGAATTTTTATTTTTATAAGCAGAACTGGACTTCCTTTGTGAGAAAAAGATTATTTGACCACCATTGGTAGAAAAATCCTTGAGAAGTGTGGATACCCTTTGGTCTATGCATTGCAAACATATTTTACCTGCTACTTTGGTCCCAAACATTACTAAAGCTTGTCTTAAAATCAACTCCCTGAGGTTTTATTTGCTATTCTACTCCCCTTCCAGTCAGGGTTTTGAGATATAAGAAAACACTTTCTCAGTTAAGGAAATGCAGCAGTGAAACACAGTCTGAGCTGTTAGGAAAGGGTTATTTAACCCTGGAGAGAGGCACTCTTATGGTTGTCATTTTTCAGGGTATTTCTATCTGAAGTTGCATTATTTGAATTTGATGATCAGGTAACACAACTTTGAAATATGCACATAAAAATTGTTCTAAAATGTGGAAGAAAAATATAATTTTGGTGGTAGAGCTCACAATCTATGGGGTAGGAAGTGGGGCTAGTTTTAGACAAATTGGTAAATTTGGTGAAAATTGTCTTTGAATCAACTTGCCCTGTTTTTTCTTCTGCTCTTTCTCCTGTTCCTCATACTCACTGATATCATATATTCCAAAACTTACACAGAGAGCTTCTTGATGGGGTAATTAACACAGAGGCTTTAGTGGCTTAATTACCAGCTATCTAGAAGGATATAAATTTTGTAAGGAGAACCTCAGGGAGTAATATTTAACCTAAGTGTATGGTTCTTCAAAAGCAGGATTTCAAGAGCTGCATTCCTGGAAGGGGAGGTATTTGCTGGACTAAATGCTTCTTGACCTGCAATTATATCATATTAGAGCATTACTACTCAGTATGTGTAATGCCGCCCTGAAAAATATTCAAGATCTTTGGAAAGGGAATTGGGTAGGAAATCTCAAGATTTAGACATAAATGGGGAGCAGGAATTTGCAAATCATCTTTCTTGAAAGAAAGGACAGTTGTGTCTGCTTTGTGATTGTCCTATGCCTTTCACCTCTCCTGAAGAATGACAAGGTAAAGTCAGTGATTATCAGAATCCCTCAAGGCAGATATTTCCCTCCAGGATTTACAATTAAGTGAAATCACTTCTTTGAACACTTCTGAAATATTAGGACTCATTTGTCCTCTTAACATCATTTTATTCTTTAGCAATTGTTTCAGCAGCTCTCCTAAAACTGCCTGCTTAGAAACATTCAAAATTCTGTTCTGGTAACTAAGGTTAAGTTAGGTGAAATCACTGGCAACATTCCTCAGAAGTCACAAACTTTACTGGGGTATAGAAGCATGGCCAGGTTGTTCTTTTGTCCTCTGGGGTCTTTGGGTCATGGGACATACTTAGGGACTTGGTGATGTGGGGCATATAAAGAAACAAAAAATCTGCAGTTTTTTGATTGCTTGATATTTGCTAAAATATAATACATGTCTACTTGAATCAAATTTGAAGATATGCTGAAAAAAATAAAAATAGCAATATTTATTTACTTTTATAAATGCATTTACCAATCTACATTCATTGGAATTACATGTAAACATTACTAGACTCCATAAGCCAATATTTGAAGTTCTTATTCATTTCCTTTTCTATGAAATATATTGATGTAAATAAAACTATACTATTTAGAAAAGTTACTCATGGATTCAATTAATTAGGACCTTTGTGCCTCACTAAGTTTGTTTTAAGAAGGCAGCTTATTTATGTGTTACTATAGCAGGTCATGTCACAAGCAAATTAAAATAAGAAATGTCCACTTTGAAAAATTTTACTTTTATGATCTGAAACTGCCATAACTACAAGGGATCCATCTAGTGCAATATTACTCTCAAAATTCATACCATTGAATTTGGCCAAATATAAAAAATTAACTTGGGTTATATTGAGGAGCTAATAGTTGGTCAAAATTATATCCATTGATATCTAATACTGCATTGTTAAACATGTGTGGTCTTGTTTTTATTTGCCCTCAAGAGTTAAATGCTTTGTTCTTTAAGACTTTCAGACACAGAATATAAATCAGCGATTAGCTGTTGCTCAGTTAAATTCATGGCAAACCTGATGAGTAATTCTTGACCAGAATTTGCGGTTGTTCAAGACTGATTCAAATGATTTTTATTTCTCTCTATATTCTGCAGTTATGTTCTTATCCAAAGACCTCCCCCCACTTGGGAAATAATTGTTAGTTTGTTTTCAAGGGTTAGAAACCCACAAAATTACGATTAAAGATGTGGAAATTAAGCATGTATAACAGGTAATGCTGCCTTTTGTGTGACACTTCATGGCTGAGGAGTGTTTGTTTGTATTTTCTTCATTCAGACAGTAAAGTCAGCTTAATGCGTCAGTGTGGTGACTTGATGACAATCGCCTGACCTGAGTGAGAGGTCTGGTTAGAAATTCTCTTTGTTCTTTGTGGCTCTATTCTGTGACACTCTGTTATTTCCTTTAAAGTGGAGGCTGTTATAATGGACTGTAGGGAGGATGACCTGGTATAACCTGACCTACACAAATGCAGATCTTTATTCTGTTGGATCCTTTGACATGACTTTCTAGATGTTGCTATGCTAATATTATATTGGAATGGAAGAATTTGATTACTTTGGGAATCAATAGCTACTCTAGACCTTCTGGAAACATCTTAAGCAAATGAACTTGCTACTTTTCCTTCCCTCTTTTTTTAGACACATGATTCTATTAAGGGAAATTTAATCCGTATGTTTCTGATTCCTTTACACTTAACTCATCAAAATGTTGTTTTGTAAAAGCCCTTTGAAGTCAAGGAAGCCTTTTAAGTCATTTTTTATGAGACTTTTTCAAGCCTCTTTTCTTAGGAACAGGAAGTGGCATTTAGCCAACAGCTAACAAACTCAAACGCCAAAAGGTTCACCTTGGGTTTGAATCTCTGAACCCACAAGTGCTTGAATGGATTCTTGACATGACCCATCTTTGCTGTATACGTAGTGCCAATAGCCATCATAACAGTTCTAATTACTGAGATGACTCCTGGATCCTAACTGTGTGCCAAATCATAAGTGTTTCTCTAATCAGTCTACTTCATGCTAGATTATGACTCATTTAACTTTAAAGGAACTACTTTATTACCCAATTGGCCTAGTGTTTTTGTGAAAGCTATTTAAATTGTCACTCTCACAAAACTAGCTAGATAGAACCTTTAAATCCAGTCACCAGTAAAATCACCCAAGAGTTCAAGTTCACCGGACAAGTAAGCGTTGATTGACCATGAAGTCTTCTACCCACAAAGACAGAGAGATTACTTCAACCACTCAGTTTCTGAGTAAAGAAGATAACATGGATCCTGCAATCCTTTGGAAAATAAAATGCACATTAGAATAACAAATGAAGCATCTGACTTCAAAAGTTCTCCTTTGATTTATACTCAACAGTTGTTGTAAGTATAAACTAGCCTCCCTTTCTCAGGAAATTTATAGCCCAAACAAGCACAGTACTGCCATGGTAGTTCCCACTGCATAATGTATTTGGAGTGATACTTTCCAGTAGCCTTTGAAATCATCCTGCTGAGTACTAATTCTGCAACTTGCAAATTATGCAACAGTGGACATGCCAGATAGCAACAGCTGATCTACATGGTGAATGCTTTAAAGTAGTCTCAAAGGTAACCCAGAAAGGGGTAGTAAGAAATAATTCTAGAAACAGGAGAGTTTCAGTAATTAACACTGATGTGAAGAGAGCTCAGGCAGAACGCTAGGCCTCTTCTTTAGTGGTGTTGTAACTCAGTGCACTGTAGACAGTGTTTATTATCCAGGCCAAGGAGCCTGGGGATATGGTGCAGACTGTATCTGTACAGATATATTGGATAACACCATGGCTAAGTGCCTAGGGGCTCTGGAATCAGACAGCCCAGTTCAAAACCTGATACCATCCATTATTGGATCTGTGATTTTGGGAAAATGGGGATAATAATAGAACCTATCTCATTGGGCTGTTGTGAGGATTAAATATGAGACATGTGAAGTCCCTGGTAGATGCTCCATAAACTGTGATGGTGGTGGTGGTAATGATGATGATGATGTTGTATAGGACCAGGGAACAGTAGAAGGAGGAAGCAGTCACTCAGGTGTAAGTCACACACTGGGAGTAATGAGCTCCTCATGTGTTTAGTCTCCCTAAAAATTCTCATCCATGTCCATGGCTTTGACACTGGTTTATTGCTGATTCTAAAATCACTGTCCTTCCTCTTGGCTTCTTTCAGAACAAGGCTTATAAGGCCACTATCAGCCTGATCTTCAGCTTCTCTTGCTGAACTATGGGCCTTTTCTGCAACTTACATATTCTCTTCAGATGCCGTAACTTTGCACGTGGTGCTCCCTCCATCTTTAATGCCCTCACTTCTCATCTGTCTGGCAAGTTTCTATTCATCCTTCAATGCTCAAACACCATGTCCTCTGTAAAAATCGTGGACTCCTTTTTGCTGATTTAGGTGTTCCTTTATGCTTTAATTGCACCTCACTCATATTCCATTATAGTACTCATCCTATTGTGCAGGAAATAACTTGTATGTTTATCTCTACACTCCCCTGTGAGCACTGTGTGGGGAGGGACCACATGTTACATCTTCGGACGCCACACCTAACACAGCACCCTGCATGCGGTGGGATTCAACACAAACTGGGTAGAGGAGTGAAATGTGTCTAGAGAAATAACAGAAAGGTAAGGTGGGTTGAAACTAGTTTTGGTTTTATCAGTTCCACTTTTACTATAGTAGACCCTTGACTCCATATTTCAATTCTCCTAGTAGTCACATCTAGCAAATCTGAGTGTCTGGGAAGTAGTCTGTCTACATGTACAGGTGAGTTTTATCTTTCTGTATGAAAGATATGCAACAGTGATCAATATGCCAATGAGTGCATATTTCCCATATTATACATTGAATATCATAGCCCAGATTTCATAGCAGCTTGATCAGGGCAGAGGTTTTCCTTGTTATTAGGTCGGTACCTGGCATAGAAGAGACACAGTATTTGGTGAATGAATGTATGAATGCAAAGGAGTAACAGTATCTGGATAATTAAAATGAAAACCCCAGGTTCTTTGCACCTATTTGGGTAATGGCTTCAGTTCCTTAGAGTGGTTCTCTAGTCTTTAGAGTGACTCATTGTGATTAGTATCAACCCTGTCAAATGTCAATGTCAGAGTCTTCCTTCTCCAACCTCATTGTTAACGATACCTCCACAATGTCCTCACGAGTGTGGAACTTGCTGAGAAACTTGTATACAACCTTCAAAACCCAACTGCATGTGCTGTATGAAAATTGCAAGTCACTTACTGTGAGTGATTGATGCATGTGGCCAAGAGATGGCTTACAGCTCAGCAGATGCTCTATTGCAAAGAAATGTGTGGTTTTCTTGACTTCAGAACCATTACGTGAAATTTTATCCAGAAATTTTAAGTCTAGAATCCAGTCAATTTCTGAGAGTAGCTTGAGACTCTGTACCCTCAGAGGTCCACTGCATAAGGGATGTGACCTAAGATTTGACTATTTCACAACCCTCATGCTTAGCTAAGTTGGTCCAAGGATTTTTTTAAACTACAAGTCATAATCCATTAATTGGTCATGAAATGAATTTAAAAATGAAATGAGTAGAACATACCAGTATATTTTGCATAGTAAGAGTAAGTATTATTCCATGAAACTTTTGTTTTCTTTATTAAATTATACGTGTGTGTGTGTGTGTGTGTGTGTGTGTAGTGTGGTGTGATGTGATATGTGTGTGCTGTATTGACATAAAATTTATTTCTTACTCTGGGTTGCAGTAAAAACAGTTTGAAAGCTGCTGTCTTAGAAACTCTAAAGCAACCTGGGGTTTGGATGTTGATCAAGGAATCACAACCACCCTGTGATACCAAGCAGCCAGACTGGAACATTTGTGCTTGGCACAAACTCATGTATGTCACGTGGCTTTTTACCAGTGCCAACTCTCAATTAATCAAAGAAATGGAAAACAGGATATCTTAGATAATTTACAAATTTTGGATTTCTCATGTCTAATTTTACTCATTTTTTCCCTTAATTTGAGAAACATCTATTGAGTATTATGTGTCAAGAACTATTCTAGCTGCTAGGGGGACAACAATGTAAAAGTTAGTCCCTGACCTTATGGAACTTGAGATCTTTCCAAATAAAATGTCTTATAATTCTGAGTTACAAAATTAATTGTTTCATTTTCTCTTTCTTTGCATTAGCTGTTGACTCTCTCTGATAAAAAGGCTAATAAATAGAAACTGGCCAAATAGCTGAGCAAACAAAATTAAAAACTGGGAAAAAATTGAGCCTGAAAAACACATAATTAGCCCCTCGGTACTCCAAGCAATGGGAGGAATAATGTCATACACATGTTTGACTTCTAAAGTTGGCAAAACACCAGAAATCTTTAGTTCTTTCTATGAGTCCAGAATCTCTGAGTGTCACCCTTTTGGCTATTGTCATTGGACATCCTGGAAGGGAATGAGAAGGCCCACCCTCTGATTCTGATGCAGACCTCGAATTCCTCTCTGGGAGCAAAGCTAAGTAGCAAGTTATATTTCCCTTGTTATATCTATTTCTGTTTCTAGTTGCTCCATGCTGGATTGTAATACTTAAGGGTCACTGAGGAAAATCCCTTCAGCACAATCAGTCATAAATAGTCCATGTTTTGTCAACCGTTAAAGTAAGGAAAACAACATAATTGCTTTTTAAAGAGGAAAAACAAAGGACGAGTGCCATGGCCTCTGAAAGATTTTCCTATATTTTGTTTACATGGAATTTCAAAAGCTGACAATGTTTTTCCTTCCTTCCTGCCCCTTGAAGTCATGAAAAACTTCGCATGTAAGTTTGATCATTCTAGTTTAAAATATTTATACAGTCTCTCATGTACTCAAATACTCTTCTGCAATAGAATACTACAGTGTAAGGACTTGATAGCTTCTAAGCTCCTATTTTCTTTCTTTTCTCTCAACAGACTTAACTTGTCCTAACTATCGTATAATTTAACGTTATGATCCACTCCACATCGCAGCAGGAAGTCTTCTTTTAAACATGATTATATACTTCGAGAATGGAGCTGCTGATTTTTTACTGAGTTGCACTTTTTATGGTCGCTCTCCTATTTCCTGGTAGCATATTTTGGATGACACATCCATAGCAACAGTAGTTTTATTTATAAGTAAACTGAAGAAGAAACATGGACTTTGGCTTATGTGTATATACAAAGCACATCCAAACTGTAATTGTAATTATGTCCACAGGTGGTGACATGGTCCAGGGTTTATCAAGATTTCCAAAGAAATCTCTTCTGTGGGAGGAAATCTACCAGCCATCACAACACAAAATGAGACAAACTGATGCGGCAATTTTTGTTCTTTTGAAACATATTTTAAATTTAGTCTCTAAAAATGAGTATAAGTTAGCAATAGGGTTGAACTAATGAACAACCTGAGTCCACTAACTAATTAGTTGAACAAACATATATATATATATATATATATACCAAGTACTTATTCTGTTAGACATTGTGGAGACTGCAGAGATTAAATAGAATGTCATCTTCAGCTTGAGGAGCTGAGTCCTGTGGAGTGGATTACGCATGGATAGCAAAATGTGAGGCAATATGTATTAAAATCTGGAATACGTTACATTAATGTCAGATGGGCTCAGGAGTGAGGAGTGCCTGTTTCTAGACTGAAGTATTGGGGAGAGTATGACAAGGGAGGATGAGCCTTGAAGGAGAGGTAGGATTTAATCTAACCATTGGAATAGGGGGAATGAAAAGAATTCCAGACTAAGTGAACAGGTGACTAAATTTTGGTTTTCCATTTTGTGTTGAGAGTGCAGTGAGTGTGTCAAAAAGGTGGGTTGGGGCTGGGATTTGATTGGTCTTGAATGCTGTGTTACAGGGTTTATACCTTATGTTCTGTAGAAAAGAAAATTTCATGATGATTTTAAACAAGAACATGACATATGTTTGTTATTTTGGTTTTATTTTTTGTTATTGGTTCTGACGTTCTTTTTTATTTTGTTTTTAAAATTTTTTGTTATTTTTGGCTGTTTTGATTTTATTTTTTGTTTGTTTGAGGATGGTAAATAGTAATGTATTAGAAGAGAGGGAGGCCAGAGGGAGGGTGTCCAGTTTAGATGTGGTCATAATAGTCTACAGGAAGGGAAACTCAATGCTCTTGTAAGCAGGAAGGCAAAGCAGGAAGAGAAGGAGAGATGTTGGCAGTCAAATGGACGAGGTGCGTAGCTGATGGTTAGGTTCAGGTAAGGCAGAAGTACAGTTCGAGGACAGTTCTAAAGATTTTTGCTTTTGTGATACTGTAGATGGTCAAGTCATAATAGATTGATGGCTCACTAGAAAAAGAAGAGGGTTTTGTGGTAGTTGTGGGGAAGAACAAGTGAAGTGATTATTTTTGCTTTGACCAAGGTAGAAAATGGAAATACATATTTAGAGCAGGGCTTATCAGATATTCATGTATGTACAGGTGATGAGGGGGCTTGTTAAAAATTCAGATATTGATTCAGTAGGTCTAGGTGGAGTCTAAAATTCCTGCTTTTCCCCCCAGCTCCCAGGAAATGTCAATTCTGATGGTGGTTCATGTAGCAAAAATCTAGAAGCTGGGAAAGAAGTTAATCTATGGAGATTTGGAGGCCATTTTAATAGAGGTCTTAATTGAAGTCATGGGACCAGAGGCACTGCATTGCTATGTAACAAACCACCTCAAAACTTAGCAGCATAAAGCAACATCATTTTATTATTTCCCACCTGAGATGGTTCCTCTCCGCTCCATCTCATCTCAGCTGGGCCCAACTGAAGTGGCTACAGTTTTGCACCAGAGGGTTCAAAAGATCAGACTTATTTGTCTCACTCTTTAGCCTGTTTGGCTGAAATGCTAAGGGTTCTCTTTTATCCTCTAGGCCCTCTCTTTCATTTAGCCTTTCCAGTGATAGGATAGGATAGCCTAGAGTTTTGTTTTTTTTTTTTTTCTTTATGGCTCAGGGAAGAGAAACTTGCAAGGTCTCTTAAGGCCTAGGCACTGATAGTCACCCAGCATTACTGCTGTCCTGTTCTTTATTCTTTAGGTCAAAACAAAGTGTTCTGTAAGTCACAGAGCAGCTGAGAATCAATGTGGGAGAAGACGACCCAAGGGCATAAATACAGAGATGCACGATACCTGGGGGCCAATTATAATAACTTACCACACTGCTTCTAAGACAAAAGAAAAAGGGAGGATTAGCAAAGATAGAGAACATTCTGAAGTGAGGAGGGAATTTGAAGTAGTCTAGGTTGAATGGCTTCACTCAACATAGACCGAAAAAAGCTCATCTCTTAAAGGAGAAGTAGTCGTGAAGGGGTTTCTGTGAGTCAGAGTGTGATTCCTTTTTTCTTATAATATAGGTTAAACAACTCTGGAATTCTGAAATACAGCTGAAGTTAGGGGATGCAGCATGATACAAACTTCATTCGAATAGAAATTTCCATTTTTTGAGTATGTTTGAAATGCATATATCATTTACTCCTTCATAATATAATTTTTCATTATATGTGATTTTAGTAAAAATAATATCAAGAACTGTGAAGGGTCTGAGATTTACTGAAATTACAAGCTAAGAAGTTAGCTTGTCATAATTTTATGGATGCTGATGGAAGACAGCAGACTCCAGTGTCACAGATAAAGGACTGTCTTATTCCCAGCAATAGCATCGTCCAGAATACCTGCATTTTCCTCTGCTGCTTCCCTCGGCCATAAGCCCCAGTGTGAAGAAGGCCAGGTGACATCTGAACACAGAGTGGGTTGTATTAGAGGAGAGAAGTCTGACCTTGGGGAACTTGACTCTTTTTTAATGGGCAGTAGGCATGCTTGTTCTTTTTAAGAGGGAAATATTTTTATTATACTGTACAGTAAGCATGACTGTCCCATGATATGGGGGGAGGTATCATTATTTTCCAAGGCTGTAGGCAAGCCTATCCTTTGCTTCAGAGAGAGATGCTATTTCTATTTTCCAGTGCTGTTTGTTATACAAATCACCCTTGGAAAGATAGTCCAGAGCAAAGACAGCCAGTGCCTCTGTTTACAAGACGTGTAGAAATGTGGGAGTCCCATGGGGGATTGTCTCCCAACAACTAATTTTGAAGTATTACTTCATTGTGCAAGAAATGGTCAAAACAAAATCCGAATAAATTTCTACCATGAAAAGATATTTCATAGTAACCTTCAGCACACAGTTGTTTAAAAATATTCTTTATTTTAAATGTATGGCATGTTTATTTATATACCAAATTTAATATCAACAAATTTTTCATGTAGGCAATGCAAGTACAAATAAGGCTCTCGTATTAGGATTCATACTGGCGCCTGGGTGATCTATTGGGATTTTTTAAATAAAAGTTTAAACTGTGGTTAGATGTACATCAGTTATCACTGTGGTAGGATTTCCATAGAACACATTAGGAGAAAATATGTAATAATGTGTAAACACATTTGAAGCTGTGTTGTATTCAAGAAGGGATAAATAAATTCACTGTATACATTTAAACAGGCGATAAGTATGAGAGTGTTATAATAGAATCCGTAAGCTATTTAGAGCACTGATTTCAGTGTTTAGCAGCTTGAGTCTTTGGAGAAATCACAGCCACCAGGGTACTGGTGGGCCTGTTGTGCAGCGGCCACCAACGGCCTTCCTAGTGTGGCCCTGTGCAGATGTCCCTGGCTTTATTAGCTGGACTCCAGCTCATCTTATTCCTAATACCACACATGAGACAGCTGGAGTCAGTTAGGGACTAGGGCATATCCAGGTCTACAAACGCTCCAAGGCATTTTTTCTAGTCCAGGGTATGGGGTGGATGCATAAGAACTTGATGTGAATTTACATTTCGAATATGCCATGGCTGGTATGGGTCTGATGCAGTCCCAGGTATAATGAAACCCAGGCATCTCTTCAAAGCAAGAGAGGAAGCTTAGAGTGCCCATGGAATTCTTTCACTTATTTAGTGGAGTTTGAGTACCATCCTTGCTAATAATTAGGTAGTTGTTTTATGTTTCTAACAGCTTTAAAGACACCAAATATATTTTATCTATAAACAGAGAGATATATATATATATCCTATTGTATATTTAATTTAACTCAGTAGGTCATGATGGGGGAAGACTGTTAATTCTGAATCACAGGTAAATAAGTGTGTGTATGAAGATCAGACGCTCTGCAGTGAAGGCAGGGCATGAATTCACAATGTCCAGTTTCTTACTTCAGGCTCAAAACATGAATATTAATTAAAGTTCTTGTTGTTTTCTCCTTAATTTATATTTGCATTTCTTTTCATTGCTTTAGTTTACTTCAAAGTACAATTCCTTTTTAAGGAAGGGACACAAAATCAATTATTTATCTTCTTAATGTTCCAGTAGTGTCTGGTAACTTGATGAAATACTCAAGTGGTATGGAACGTAGCATTAGTCAATATAACCAAAAAGAATAAGGAAAGAAATTAATGGAAAGAATACATATACCAATATCCACTTCTTTCCCAGCCTTCAACATGCTTTTCTGTTTCTCCTGTGACGTCTTAACCGCTTCCTAAATACTGGCTATCTAGACACAGTACTATTTTCATATTACTTTACTTTGTTAGCCATTTACTTCCTTATTATTAAACTTTCTTTGCTTTTCTGCCTACTGTCCTCTTATTCTCTCTTTTTATTCCTTCATATAATTTGTTTTTTGAACACCAATTTTTACCACTGGGTATTTTTAACATTTTTCAGAGTCAGATAATTGCTACCAGAATGATAAGGAAATGATTTTAGAGGAATTAATTAATACATTAGTTCTGTGGAAAAACTCATACTTAATGTTAGAAGATTTTGGTTTCCAGATGGAGATCTTTTATCATCTAGACCCCTCTTAGGCTTTCCCTGATAATTTTTAAGACTGTGTACACACTGTCCAGACTAACTGTGTAGGGAGATCATTGAAAGGGGCACTGGGTCCAAGACCCGAAACTCTCCCGCCCCAAGCAAACAGCAAGGGTGACATAAAAGTGAGAAATAAGACCCTCCTTAACAAAACTTTAGGCTTCTTAAACAGTGTTATTGGCCTCTTTTAAGAAGCATAGAAATTACTTTCAGAGAGCACCTGGCATTCAGACATGTTGACAAAGATCAGAAGGTTGCTTTCTGCTGGGCTAAGTATGCCAGGATAAGGAGCAGGGAGTGTCAGCAGAGGTAAAGCTTTAGGAACGAACAAAATCTCATTCAGATGTTGTCGCTGTGCAGTGAATTGCAGGAAAATAGCATGTGGCTTTTTGAACCAGGAGGACCTCCTGAGTGCTAGTGTCATGGTGTATCTATTTCATGTAGTTATCACTATGTTAACCTTTTCTTAGGTTGGAAGGACTTTGGGTCATGCAAACATCTTTCCTTGAACACACGTGCCTGTTGGACACCTGGGTTGTGAAGAAGTGCTCCGGCGTGATAGGAAGCCACAGCTAGGAGAGCAGGAAAAAGGCCCAGAGCCTGAAGGTCTGGATAAAATCGGGCAAGAAATAATAAAGCAGATACCATTTATCGACTGATAGCTATTGGCCAGGCTTAACGCCAGGATGTGGAGAATTTAGTCTCTGTCCTCAAGCTTATAGTCTGATGCAAATTAGCCAGAAACCAGGGAATTCATGCCAGACAAGATAGGGCAAAATGTCAGAAAAGAAAGCAGCAGATGTTTTACTATAGAGATCTTGAAAGACAAGCTATTTCTTCTTCAGCCAAGAAGTCCTCTTCCATAGGGAGAGGTACAGACATCTCTCAATAATGTAACATATCAGGGTCTTGCATAAGGGAGCAATGAGAACACAGAAGAACATGGACGGTGGGCTGATCTGGCTAGAGTAGAGAGGGCAGGACCAATGGCACGGGCAGGACCAGACATGCAGGTCATAATTCACCCACCAGTCAGCTTTTGATAGACATCCCCTCCCTCCAAACAGGGCACACCGTGCATGCAAACACATGGTGAGGGCTTGCTCCTGAAAATAAGGGGGAAGAGTATAGCTTTACTACTCCTTTCCTTAATCTCCATTTGTCTTCTCATCCCTTACTTCCCGCTAATAGTTGAGGCTCATCATATCTCAGGAACTGTGCTTGCTGCCAGAGCAGTTACAAACTTGGACTTTACCATTAAGAGGGTCATTCTCTGTTAAGAAGAGAGATGGGAACCAAAGAAGAAGATACAGTAAATTTAAGTACTAATGGGGGGTATATTCAAAGTATGATGGGATCTGAAGATGGAATCTCTAATTCCAGGGGAGGAATTTTAAGGAAACATTCAGAGGAGGTGGCATTTATGCAGAATTTTGAAGGACAATGAATAGTTTGCCAAGTGCCTGGCTCCAGGGGTTTGCAGGTCAGTTTGGAGAGAGGGGAAGATATTCCAGGCAGATATGTACCACCAGAATGCAAAAAGGGGTAAAAATGTATAAGAAATTCAGGACACTACAGGACTGTTGTATAGGAAAGAAGAGCTAGAGGTAGGGATGAGGCTTAAAAGGCAGGCATGGGGCAGTAAGAAAAGGCTTTGTTTGTTGCAGTTTACCTACGTTTGGGGGTCATGCCTTTCTATGGGAACTGCTCATCATGCACAACCTTGCTGAAGGTGTGAGTCAAGGTAGCATGTTTGTCTTTGGCTGTCACTGGCCACAATAATTGGATAAGAGGTGGTTACATGACTCCAGAGGAGCTAAACCACAGACTAGGCTGAACCCATCAAATGACTGCTCTTCAGCTAAGGGTCATACTGGTGTGTGATGGATCCCTGAGCAGAGGTCACCTAGAGTCGGGCTGAAGCAGCCCTTCTCCACCATATGCTTCCTGAAGTAGAGCTCGCAGGTCTGCAGAGAGAAACAAGATAACAGAACAGGTGCTCAGAGAGAAGGAGAGACATGACATTATGTGTCTTGTGAGCAAGGTTCTTGAGGTGCACTTCCTGCCTCTGTGTGCCATGAGATACCGCTTTGTAACTTTTAATAAATACTCTTTCTTTTTGGGGGGAGTCAACTTATGTTCTTTGTAAACAAACAACACTAAAATGCATGCCATTCTAAAGAATTTGGATTTTATCTTTTTGGTATGGAGAAACCATGAAAAGTATTAAGCAAGGGATAACATAATCAGATTCATTTTGTTGTCATAAAATAACTTGGCTGCAACATGGAGAAAGTTTCAGAGAGGATCAACATCATGAGGACAGGAAAATGCTAGAGAGCCGTGGGAATAATCCAGGCGGTGGCGGAGGGGTCCCCGAACTAAGGAAAGAACATGTGGAAGAGAATATAGAGCTGAGAGGTATTTGAAGAGCCCAGATAAGAGGACTCAGGGAATGACTCTTGTCAAGAATAAAGGATACATTGTTATAAAGCAGAAACTAACACACCATTGTGAAGCAATTATACTCCAATAAAGATGTAAAAAAAAAAAAATAAAGGATACAGTATGGGTGATGAATTAGCTTGTGTGAATAGCAAATTTGTAACCGTGGTAAGGACTTTAGGAGAAGGTAGATTTGCAAGTGAAAAAAAAGAAAAAGACTAATTTCAGAGACATTGAAGAATGTGTAAGACATTCCCATAGAATTATAAGTTCCGAGGAAAGTTCTGGGCTTCCACATACAGAAAGTAGTTGAAACAGTGGGTAGGAAAGTGGTTGCCAATGGAGAGTCAATAGAATAAGGAGTGTGAAAGTCTAAAGCTGAACTAGGAAAAACAGCAGTATTCAAGGGGCAGGCAGAGAAATAAACTGAGAAAAAGTCTGAGAATGAATGAATAGCGGGTAAAAGAACAGCCAGGAGACCAATGGTAAGAGAAAAAAATTGGATAGTTTCAAAAAAAAAAAAAGTGTCAGATGATGCAGTGAAGTCAATGAACATAAGACTTGAATTCGGACATGTCAAGGACCATGGTGGACTCCATCATAAGGCATGCGGAGATCCAAGGAACAGACTGATGGGCTGGCCAAGGACTTGGGGAGCCAGAGGGCAGAGGTTTACCTGCAGGGGTGAGCAGGTGTCCACAGGGCTGGGTCAGGTGCAGGCTTGATGTCCAGGAAAGGCTGTTAAGGATTTGTTGAACACTACACAAAATGTCAAGTCTGGTATTCTTTTTAAGCCATAGGCCTCTTTAACTCTGAATTTTAACAACCTGACTATTGAGGAGCATTTAAGAACTGCATTTTTCCCAGGCTTACGAAGTGCAAAAGAGGAAACCTCCTACTTTGCTAAGGAGAGAATCCAATTATTGTCTAACCAAGGTAATTTAATGGCTAAGTAAGATAATTTAAAGAATCTGGAAGAGTCATAAATGCAAATATGTAATTTTATATAATGTTTATCTACCCCTCCCAGCTGAAGTCACTGTAGATCTAGCTTTATTCAGTCCTAATGGGACCATGCCCAGGTGACCTGCTAAGTGGGCTTTGCAGCCCTGGATCTGGGGTGCAGTATAGCTGTGGGGCGAGCCTTGACCACTGAATCTCAGCCTCCTGCAGGGGCGTCCTGGGTTTGTCTGACTCATGCCCCTTAGTGTCTAAATCCGCAGTGGATTTTGCTCTCTTCCTATCTAGACTTCAAGGTCACTTGCTGCCTGTACTCCTACTGCCTTCCTCTGCTACCTGATAAGAACTTACTGGACCCTGACACTGACCTGAATCAGACCTGAATTAAGCCTGAGTTTTCCCCATCCCTCTGGGACCTCAGCACTGAACCAGCAGAATAAGTTTCCCACAGTCTCTCTCCTGCTGCCTTCAACTCCCTGCTTGGCTGTGTTCCCAAGGGCTCAGCTTACTGGCCCCCATTTATTAAAGTGTATGAGTTTTAATCACAGATAAATAGCTGTTTTAACAGAAAAAGCATTCAGTTTGCTTCTGTATTTTTCCAGAGACAAAAATGAAGTTAAATTAAGGGAATGAAGTATCACATTCAAGTCAAAGCAGTGGGTACTTCTCTTGAAAACCTGACCCAGATGTCTCTATTTTGTCAGTGATGGGAGAGAGCAAAGGAGAGGAGATCTTTCATTGGAGATTTGCTGTTTTGCAGTGAACAAGGACATATGAGGATGTCTGTGAAAGTCTTGCTTCAGGATTAAGAGTCCAAACTAATGTTTTAGGAATTGGTTAAGAAAAATCTCAGATGTGATTGATATCCTGTTGTAATTTGGTTGACAAATAATCTAGACAACATTTTCTAGAATGAAATTTGGCATTTTTCCTGTTGTAAAAACATATGTTAAAGAATGAAAAATTTATTGTCTCGTGAAGCTATTTTTACATTTGAGGTTAGAGAATCAGATGGAAGTATCTTATGGTAAAAAAAGCTATACAAGTTTAAAAAATATGGTTCTGCTAATATGTGTCATTGTAGTACAACTCCAGAATTGATTCTATGCTGAGTATAATCTTATCCTTCTCTACTTCCTACATCCTTAAAAAAGAAAACCAAAACTAACTATAAATTGGTCCATAGTTTAATTGGCCTTGGGAACATGTTTGGCTATAATACTTAAATTTTAGGGTTTTGATTTTTTTAAAAATAGTAATCATTGATTATTTTTATTTTAAGATTTTTTGTGAACATTAACTGATTTTAATATGCCTTTAAAAAAACCCCTGTTACACCAATATTTTAGGGTGCCAAATATATTTTCTGTTCTCATGAAATATTTAGGTAGTTTCTGGCCAGAGAAGGTCAATAAAATAGGGCTGAACACTGTCAATATATTGAGATTCTTTTCATTCCCAGACCACAAATGGACAGGAGGAGCTTTGCTCTTAAGAAGTGAGTATTTAACCACTAAAAATAGCTCACAGAATGTGAAGTCACTAAAAGGACCTCATGAGCATGGGAAAATGAGAGCCCTGTGATTCGCTTTCTGTGATGAGAGAATTTTGGAGTACATTAGGGACTGGGATGGGACATCAGACTGACTCCCATTCTCCCCAGAGGTGCTTATTTTGGGAATGCTTACAGATAATAAAGGCATGTTTGTACACTAAACACTTGGAAGGAAAATATACTGTGTCAGTGGCAGTAGAGGCAGCCCTCTCCTCCAGCAGAGTTAGGGCTCCATTTGTGGAGAAATCAGATTAGGAACTTCATTAGCCTTTCAAATGCCTGGCAGTGAGGCCTGATTGCGTGAGGTTAAGGTGGGCCAGTGAGAAAACCAACAGCTGTAGGAATTAGTGTTAATCAAGTGGATGTGTCTGGTGGGTGATTCGAGCAGTTGGAAAGACTTCAGAATGTACTTTCTCCTCTTCCCGTCTCCCATTAATCCCTGGAATTGCCTGTGTCTTGTATATCCTAGAATGGGAAGTGCCCACGTGGAAATTATTTTAAGGTTAATTGCTCTTAGGGAACATGTGGCCGTTGCCATGTTTCTGTAGCCTTCCCCCTCCAGATTCACATCACCCTTTCCTCTGGAGTCTATAGAGCACCCACCGCTCCCAGAAGTAGAGATAGAGGTCAAGCCTGTAGCTGGGAGGGATGGCAAACTCAGAGCAGGGAGGGGCATGCTCTCCCGTCTCTGTCCCCCATCGCAGACCACAGGTTGACAGTGGAGCCCAGCGTTAAATGGGGTGGGCAAGATTGAGCTTCAGCTTCTTCGGACTCAGGCGTCTCTATCAGGATATCCATAACTACATTCGCTTCCTTTCTCACACCCTGCCTTCAGCAGACTGGACCTGTGATAGGCATTGAGGCTTCCTCTGGCTCTTAGCACAGGGCATGGAAAGGGTCTAGAAATATTACTGCTGCTGGTGTGAGGACAACAGAATCAGACAGCCGGGGAGTTCTAGTAATGGAAGATGGACCCCTGCTCTGTTAATCAGACAACCAAAAACTCCATTTGAAGTAATTCTGGGGAGAGCTAGGGAGTATATTAAATATGTGTCAATTTTCATGTAAACATCCTGTTGGTTTTCGGCAGTTGTAGCCTACAGAAAATCACGTGTGGCTTATTCAATGATTACAGCTCTAAAGAAGAGCAGTTGCAGCAAGGAAAGAATTCCCTGTTGACACCTCTTGGCTTACATGTATTAATGCTGCTTTCGGGTCCTTAGGACATACGTGATTGTAAATATAACCTTGTTTCATTCCTAACAGCGACAATATAATCTGATGGCTTATATCTTTATAGAAAGAGTAGGTCAGCCCTTGTTTGAGATCCTGCCTCTTCTACTTATAGGTCCTTTTGGGCCATCACTCAACAGCTCAGCCTCAGTGTCCCCATCTGTAAAAAGTAGGAGTAGTAACACCACTCAGAAAGTTCACTGGAAATAATATAATGTGCTTATTATACCTACCACATTGCAGGTATTCAATAAGTAAGTAGTATGTATAATTAATTATTATTAATTAAAATCTCAGGTACTCCTGTACTTTAGATATTCCTGGTAATCATTAAAGAGGCAGCTTGCATTGCCCTTGTACCCAATCTTTTTATATCCTCTCTCGGGGTACCTCATCAACCACTGAATTTGAATCTCTAAACTTGTGGTTCCTAATCTTTTACTGCTGAAGAATCACTTGGAAAATTTGTTAAAATGCAGGGTCCCTGGTCCCAGCTATAGAGATGCTAATTCTGTAGATTTGCAGTGAGGTCCACAAATGAATTGTTAAAGGCATCCCAGGTATTTTTGTTTGTTTGTTTGTTTGTTTGTGGTTTTTTGGCCACACCGTGTGGCATGCGGGATCTTAGTTCCCAGACCGGGGATCCAACCCGTGACCCCTGCTTTGGAAGCACGGAGTCTTAACCACTGGACTGCCAAGGAAGTCCCTCCCAGGTGTTTTTGATCCAGGTAATCAGACTGGACCACAGTTTGAAAACCAAGTCCTTGTATATGAAACACCCTGCAGCAACCTGAACCTTTAGCCTCTCATGATGCTGCTACTTTGCTATTGTTTACTGAGTAGCCAACTATGTTCAAAGCATTATGCTAGGAACTTTACACATGTTATTTTATCTTAGTAACAGTAATGCTACAATAATTAGTGTCCTGGTTTTATATGGAGGAAACTGAAACTGGAATATTCCAGATAGCCCCTTCACTCACATGTCTGGTCGCTGGGCTGAGATGACTGGGAAAGCTGAGGACTAACTATTGCTCCCTCTTTATTTTGTGTCAATCATTCTTCTCTATATACACACACAGACACACACAAACACACATACAAATATACATATATGTTTTGTACACACATACGCAAATATATGTATATACATATCCATACATGTATGTATTCCTGAGCAACATAGTATTGTTTGTAAGATAGGTTCCCATTGTTATATGTTCTATAGGGTACTTATTTATGCTGCTATATAATACTCAAATAAATATAATACATGTTGAAGAACATCCAGTGACAAAGGATAGCATATGTTGAGTCTGAATTGAATTTTTAGAGCAGCATTATTCTGGCATGTGTTTAGTTTTTCTGAAAGACCTTTCCAAATAAGGTAGGATTCTGAAAGGCATTCTGTGACTGAATACAGAAGGGAATGGAGCAGCATCTCTTGGCATGGATCATTATCACAGCCTGACGGCTTTTGAGTGGGTGTTAAACCTGGTCCAGCCCTCTGCAAGGTTTAGGATGAGCCCTAGAAGGCTCAAGCAGGCTTAGGGTCAGGCAGCAGTCAAGTCCATTAGCACACGTACAGGACTGGGTAGAGATTTCTTTTAACACACAATTAAATTATCTATTCCCTCGTCAATGGCTCTTTGTGTTGTTTCCAGTTTTTTTGCTGTTAAAAATAACACTGCTGTGAACATTTTGGACATGTGTCCTGGTGCACATGGGGAACTTTCTCAAGGAAATATACCGAGAAATGGAAGATTGGAGTCACAGTGTATGTGCGTCTTCAAGTTTATTAGATAATGCTAAATTGTTTTCCAAAGACTTTGTGCTAGTTTACGCTCCCACAGCAGTGTATAAGACGTGCTGCTGTACATTCCCACAACACTTTGTTCCTTTGGCTTTTGATGAATGGACAAGCCCCTTGCTAGTCAATTTGTGAAGTGAAAGGAGAGTTTAATAAAAGCCACATTATGGAACTTGTACAGAATCAACATGAGGGATCTTCAGGCAAAGAGTTTGGTTTATATGTTTTTTTAAAAATATTGAAATGTCTTGCAGAGTGCTGACACGTAGAGGTTTAACATATTCATATTCACTTGATTGTTGACTTCTAGTCCCTGAATTGCCTTTCTATCTAGCTTGTGTATTTTAAAGATCCTTAAAATGCTTGTATGTGTTATATCTGCTTAAAATAGGCATAAGTCCAATCTATCATGTAGGATTTTTGTGTGGATTTATAATAATGGGTTAATGGCTGAAAAGCATATGTAATGTTCATATAAGCAATGAGGTCGCTACATCAAAACAGAAGTGGAGGGATACTCAGAGGCCAAGTTAACAAGAAGAGACATAAACACAAGAAATCTTTAAATGTCTTTATGTACAGCAAAATTTCAGAGATGTAATTATTTAGGGAGAGCCAGGATGCAGACCAGCTATGTCTGCCTAGTTTAGCAGGTGCTAGATCTTCAGCCTATCTCTGTAGTGGTAGCAAATTAAGGTCACTGGGAAAGGCTTGCTGTTCCTGTCACTATTCTAACCATCTGAAAAATGATGCACTATTGTTCAGCAGGAAGTCTAATAAACCTTCAAGGAATCACTGAAGGATATGGAGAACTCGCAAAGTCCAGGGGGCAGGCATTGGAACACTAGGAAGAAAAACATGGAACTTATCCTCTTCGCTACTAAATTTCCGGAATGAATCCTGCTTAGGTTGATCATGGCTGTGAGTTAATATCTCACTGCCCTGATCAGTGTGTGAAATTACGTGGAGCCTGAGCACTATCTTTGAGAGACAGGTGTGTCCACTTCAGGAAACCACCAACCTACTCAGCAGCCCTCACAACAGTGACAGTCAGCACCTGAGTAGTCAGCAGCTGAGTCAATGGCAGGAAGGCATTCTGGGAGGCAGCCAAATTCCCTTTAGAAATAAAATTCAGTTCAGTCTAAGAAATTCATATTGCATTTCTATTATGTTCATGGCAGTGAATTGGGCATTGCAGGGGAGACAGAGATAAAGGAAGACAAGAGAGCATGCTTCAAGGAGCTCGCAATCAGACATGGTCTCTGCTTAAAAAGGGAAGAGAGGCAAGAGGAAAAAGAAGTCACGTCTGTTGACAAAGCTAAAATAAGCCTCCACCCCACCTGGCTTGCAAAATTATAATTTGCAAACTTAACATCAGTGATTTTCAGAAAAACATAGGAAGCATACATAAAGGAACTGGTACTTTCGTATATGTTTTACTAGTGAAAGGGAGAAAAGGTGTAGAACAGAAATTCTCTCTGAAATGGAGAGCTGGGGAGAAGTCAGGCCTCTCCTATCAAAGAGATAACCATCTTTGGAAACGTGTTTGCTTCTGTGTGTTTGATAGTGCAGCAGGGTGAACTGGACCAGTGTCAGCCCAGAAAAATTGGAACAGCCTGAGTATATCTGGAAGCAAATACTCCACAGATGGAGAGAAAAGTGGAAGGTTAGCTCAGACCACTTGATTTTAATTAAACGGCTTTCCATTTTGTGCACTTGGAAAAGAAAAGGCACGCAGAACTGATAAAGTTCATATGACACTGACTATTTCTTTAACACCTAGATAAAAACAAGAGCAAGTCTATGAGCACTAACTGTGGGACCTGTCGCAGTTTCCCTTCCTAAGGGGGATAGTGTTCATACGACTGGGAGTTAAGTATGAAGTGTTTGAGAAGCACAAAGTCATAGGAGGAGGCTTTAATCACCTTGGCATGTATCTGAAGAGAGGGTGGACGTAGCTGTGATTTTGCTTTTGAGGGATGTTTGACGGAACACCTTTGAGGGAGGGAACATGGGTTCATGGTTAGTAGAACAGACGGACTGAAGGGCGCTCCAGCCTTGCTTCCACAATTGACTCCAGCCGTCTTGGGTCACATTTAGAATGCAGCCATCCAGAAACTTCATGAGGCCAGATGCAGGAAACCTGCCAGGCTCCAGGTGTACACAAAGTTGGGAGTGAACTAGTTTGTAGCTTAGAACTAAAGCTGACTCAGGTTCTCTTCCTGCTGAAGGCTTTATAAGACCCTAGAGCAGAAAGGAAAATAAAAGCAGTCTATAGTTGCCTCTGCCATCTTCATTTTGCCCCTAATGTTATTAATGCCAACCTTTCCTCCCCCATCTCATACATATTTTTCTTATTTAGAATTAATTAGCCAGAAAATATAGTAGCAGCCATTACTGACATTCTCATATTGAGCATACAGTGTCTAGGTCAGTTGTCCTCAATGGGGGAGATTTCCCCGCAGGGGAATATCTGGCAATATCTGGAGACGTTTTGGGTTGTCACAACTAGGGAGGGGTTGCTAGTGGCGTGTAGTAAGTAGAGGCTAGTGATGCAGCTAAATATACTACAGTGCACAGGTCAGTGCACTGAGTCCCAGATGTCAGTCGTGCTAAGGTTGAGAATCCCTGGTCTGTTAAGATCTGATTTTTTGCAGAGAAAATCTTGGAAAGGTTGAGTGGGGTTGGATGAAGTTGTGCTGGCAGACCTAATTTTATAAGGTTTTAATTTCTCCATCAAATCTGAATGAGATCCTTGCTGGATAATCTTGGTTGAGGTTCTTCCCTTTCATCACTTTAAATATGTCCTGCCACTCCCTTCTGGCTTGCAGAGTTCCTGCTGAAAGATCAGCTGTTAACCTTATGGGGATTCCCTTGTATGTTATTTGTTGCTTTTCCCTTGCTGCTTTTAATATTTTTTCTTTGTATTTAATTTTTGATAGTTTGATTAATATGTGTCTTGGTGTGTTTCTCCTTGGATTTATCCTCTATGGGACTCTCTGCGCTTCCTGGACTTGATTATTTCCTTTCCCATATTAGGGAAGTTTTCAACTATAATCTCTTCAAATATTTTCTCAGTCCCTTTCTTTTTCTCTTCTTCTTCTGGGATACCTATAATTCTAATGTTGGTGCTTTTAATGTTGTCCCAGAGGTCTCTGAGACTGTCCTCAATTCTTTTCATTCTTTTTTCTTTATTCTGCTCGGCACTAGTTATTTCCACTACTTTATCTTTCAGGTCACTTATCTATTCTTCTGCCTCAGTTATTCTGAACTTGATTCCTTCTAGAGAATTTTTAGTTTCATTTATTGTGTTGTTCATCATTGTTTTCTCTTTAGTTCTTCTGGGTCCTTGTTAAACGTTTCTTGTATTTTCTCCATTTCCAAGATTTGGGATCATCTTTACTATTATTACTCTGAATTCTTTTTCAGGTAGACTGCCTATTTCATTTCCTATTTCATTTGTTTGGTCTGGTGGGTTTTTACCTTGCTCCTTCATCTGCTGTGTGTTTCTCTGTCTTCTCATCTTGTTTAACTTACTGTGTTTGGGGTCTCCTTTTCACAGGCTGCATGTTCGTAGTTCCCGTTGTTTTTGGTGTCTTCCCCCAGTGGCTAAGGTTGGTTCAGTGGGTTGTGTAGGCTTACTGGTGAAGGGAACTGGTGCCTGTGTTCTGGTGGATGAGGCTGGATCTTGTCTTTCTGATGGGCAGGACGATGTCCGGTGGTGTGTTTTTGGGTGTCTGTGACCTTATGATTTTAGGCAGCCTCTGTGCTAATGGGTGGGGTTGTGTTCCTGTCTTGCTAGTTTTTTGGCATAGGGTGTCCTACACTGTAGCTTGCTGGTCGTTGAGTGGAGCTGGGTCTTAGTGTTGAGATGGAGATCTCTGGGAGAGCTTTCACCGTTTGATATTACATGGGGCCCAGAGGTCTCTTGTGGACCAATGTCCTGAAATCAGCTCTCCCACCTCAGAGGCACAGGCCTGACACCCAGCAAGAACACCAAGACCCTGTCAGCCACACGGCTGAGAAGAAAAGGGAGACAAAAAGAAAGAAAGAAAGAAAAAATAATAAAGTTATTAAAATAAAAAATTTTAAAATATTAAAAATTAAAAAGTAATAAAAAAAGAAAGAAAGAAGAGAGCATCCAAACCAAAAAACAAATCCACCAATGATAACAAGTGCTAAAAACTATACTTAAAAAAAAAACCACACAAACCAGAACCCTGGAACAAATGGTAAAAGCAAAGCTATACAGACAAAATCACACAAAGAAGCATACACATATACACTCACAAAAAAAGAAAAAGGGGGGTTTTCCCTAGTGGCGCAGTGGTTGAGAGTCCGCCTGCTGATGCAGGGGATACGGGTTCGTGCCCTGGTCCGGGAAGATCCCACAGGCCGCGAAGCGGCTGGGCCCGTAAGCCATGGCCGCTGAGCCTGCGCGTACGGAGCCTGTGCTCCGCAACGGGAGAGGCCACGACAGTGAGAGGCCCGCATATCACAAAAAAAAAAAAAGAAAAAGGGAAGAAATATATATACATATATATATATGTATATACATAAAGGAAGAGAGCAACCAAATCAAACAAATCTACCAATGATAATAAACTCTAAATACTAAACTAAGATAAACATAAAACCACAAACAAGTTAGATGCAGGAAGCAAACCCCAAGTCTACAGTTGCTCCCAAAGTCCACAGCCTCAATTTTGAGATGATTCGTTGTCTATTCAGGTATTCCACAGATGCAGGTACATCAAGTTGATTGTGGAGCTTTAATCTGCTGCTCCCGAGGCTGCTGGGAGACATTTTCCTTTCTCTTCTTTGTTCGCACAGCTCTCGGGGTTCAGCTTTGGATTTGGCCCCGCCTCTGCATGTAGGTCGCCTGAGGGCGTCTGCTCTCCGCTCAGACAGGATGGGGTTAAAGGAGCAGCTGACTCGGGGGCTCTGGCTCACTCAGGCCGGGGGGTAGGGAGGGGCACGGAGTGCGGGGCGAGCCTGCGGCGGCAGAGGCCAGTGTGATGTTGCACCAGCCTGAGGCGCGCTGTGCGTTCTCCCGGGGAAGTTGTCCCTGGATCGCGGGACCCTGGCAGTGGCGGGCTGCACAGGCTCCCGGGAGGGGAGGTGTGGATAGTGACCCGTGCTTGCACACAGGCTTCTTGGTGGCGGCAGCAGCAGCCTTAGCGTCTCATGCCCGTCTCTGGATCCGCGCTGATAGCCGTGGCTCGCGCCAGTCTCTGGAGCTCGTTTAGGTGATGCTCTGAATCCCCTCGTGCTCCCCGAAACAATGTTCTCTTGCCTCTTGGGCAGCTCCAGACCTTTTCCCGGACTCCCTCCCGGCTAGCCGTGGTGCACTAACCCCATGCAGGCTGTGTTCACGCTGCCAACCTCAGTCCTCTCCCTGAGCTCCGACCGAAGCCCGAGCCTCAGCTCCCAGCCCCGCCCGCCCCGGTGGGTGAGCAGACAAGCCTCTCGGGCTGGTGAGTGCTGGTCGGCACCGGTCCTCTGTGCGGGAATCTCTCCGCTTTGCCCTCCGCACCACTGTTGCTGTGCTCTCCTCCGCGGCTCCGAAGCTTCCCCCCTCCGCCACCCGCAGTCTCCGCCCGCGAAGGGGCTTCCTAGTGTGTGAGAACCTTTCCTCCTTTACAGCTCCTTCCCACTGCTGCAGGTACCGTCCCCATTCTTTGTCTCTGTTTTTTCTTTTTTCTTTTACCCTACCCAGGTACGTGGGGGAGTTTCTTGCCTTTTGGGAGGTCTGAGGTCTTCTGCCAGCGTTCAGTAGGTGTTCTGTAGGAGTTGTTCCACATGTAGATGTATTTCTGATGTATTTGTGGGAAGAAAGGTGATCTCCGCGTCTTACTCCTCCGCCATCTTGAAGGTCTCCCCAACAACATACTTTGGATGGTCATTGCTTGAATATTTATTCTCCTTCAGTTTATTCAAAGTTAATTCAATAATTTGTATTTATAGCTCCATTATTAATATCATTTGTTCAGAAAGTGAACCAAGCTAAAGATTGTGCTTGAAACCTGCAGAAATGTCCTACACCTGGCTGTGTTTACATTTCCTTCATGATCTTTCAGAGTAACAGCTGCTTCTAGGGCAGATGGCATGGTGGCTCGTTTTGCTGGGCTGAAATCCACAACTTGGTACACGGCAGAGATTTGGAGATTTAGTGCAGGTGCCCAAATATTAGTTGCCCTTAAATAGAAAGCATTGTTAGTGAGAGGATTCTTGAATTTTTTTTCCCATCTTGAACATATGAATATTTGGGGGATATAGGTAAAATAATCAACTATCTAACTAAAAATATTTAATAAATTTGGTGCTATCTACACATTTAAAGTACCATTATTATATAATAATTGAGCAGTATTTTTTCCACTTCTAACTTTTGTGAAACAACATTGCTCAACTTGTCACGTGTATCTTTAAACAGTGGGTCTTCATCACCACCAGAGCACCTTTTTAAGCTCTCTCCTATCACATTTTCAATGTCACATTCCATATATTTTTGAGAAGTGTTACTTTTTTTTTTTTTTTTTTTGCTGTACCCGGGCCTCTCACTGCCGTGGCCTCTCCCGCTGCACAGCACAGGCTCCGGATGTGCAGGCTCAGCTTCCACGGCCCACGGGCCCAGCTGCTCCGCGGCACGTGGGATCCTCCCGGACCGGGGCACGAACCCGCGTCCCCTGCCTCAGCAGGCGGACTCTCAACCACTGCACCACCAGGGAAGCTCGAGAAGCGCTACTTTTGAATTATATATGATGTTGTCATTACAAATTCTATCCTGCACCATAGGTGCCTATTCACATAACGTTAAGAATTTTTTTTTATTCATCTTTTAAAATGTGTATTTACAATGTTCACTTGTAATTGGTCATATATCTGCAAGAACAATGATTATATAATTTTTTACAAGTTCTGAAGGTGACTTCTATAAGCATCCAAAACCCTAGCAGTGATAGAGGTCATTACAGTAGAATTTTTCTACCATAAACTATATTTTTTTGTTCATAATAAAGTAGTTGAAATGGTATCCTCTAAGGTAACTGAGTCTATAAGGTGATTCCCTCTTTTTAAGGTATAATTTCTTTAGGGGGAAAAAAATCTCTGACCTAAATATCTGGGCGTACACAGCATGTAACTGTGTATTTTTCTAATTTGGTTCATTAGGTGTTATTATGAGGCTTATACTTGGTTTTACTCTGAGTAACTCATTTATTACCTGACCATAACTTGGATATACAGAGAAGAATCTAGTATGGTATTTGGAAACTGGTTTAAGAAAAAAATATATTCTAAACTCAGTTAAATTTTGCTTAAATAATTCATTGAAAAGCTACTCCCTAGGTTATCCTAAACCCAGTTCCAATCCCTAAACTGTAGAAAAGACTCTCACTTATTGCTTAAATGAAAACTCCCTAAATAATGTCCACATGGGGGAAACCACAGAGCCCAGGTGCTGTGTTTGTATGACTTCATCCTGAAACTACCACATGTTTACCCCCAGAGAGGTAGCAATATGTTTCTGAAATAATATGTAGATTAAAAAAGAAAAACTTTAAGGAAAAAAAATGAATAAAACATCAAGCCAAAGTACATGGTTTCCAGGTGTACATCCAAGACAGCTTTTTGACAGATGTAAATATTTCCTGAGTAATTACCCTTATCTTCTGATGTGCATCCTTAATGTCATTTAAACAACATAAATGCAAGTTAGGCAGTTAAAAGAGAATTCCACCTGGATTTCAACCTCAGCTCCAACATTTACTACTTAGGTGACCCTGGACAAGTCACAATTTCTTTTCACCTTTCTTTATCTCTAAGGATGATTCTCAAGGTGACTGCCAAAATCAGATGAGATAATATACTTGGAAATGCCTAGCACCTAAAAATAAGTTGAAACTGATTAATAAAAGTATAAAATTTTGCTGATAACTTAGTGATTATTAGTTATGTCTTTGATTGCCAATAATTTATATCTACCATTTTGATAGTAAGAGTTTAGAAATTTTTTTTGAGGAGCTGTAATAGTATTCTATATATTTTGAGAAAAATCATGAATAGTTTTGCTTTCAAAATCTGGAATAATGAAAGCTAGGAATGGATAAGCCATTTCAGACTTTTTTGTTTTTTTCAAAGTGAGGTTTTGCCCTGGTCCAGTTTTCAGTGGAAATGGGATATATAATTTTCCTTCCAAGTTTGGAGTCCTTTATTTCCTGGAAATTTTTCACATTAAGGCATCACTTGTTCTTTGTTTACTTGGGCCTATGGCCATGTCTGAATCAGGCCAGAGTATAAACTTTGACCAAAAACCTGAGACTTCTGGACAACACAGCAAACTAGCACAGGAGACTGGCTCTTTTCCCTAAACTCAACCTGGAAATGCTACACAAGCAACAGGGAGGATGATTGATAACAGAAGCAGTACAATTCTAGTGGTAACAAAGGGTGTTAGGGTCATTTTCTGGGAGGTGAACAGCTGTCCAAACCTGAAGAGAACCAGATGCTGCTAACTGTGAGAAGGAGCTCTCTAATTGTCCTCATCTCTTCATCCTACATTGCCCTGAATGAATCATTGTTTTCTCCAGTGCAGTGCAGTGAGGGGACACAGCAGCCCTGTGCCAGCACCAGTGGATGAGCAAGGTAATAATCAAAGTGCTGGGGGTGGGGAGTGCTGATAGCTACCATCTCAAGTGGGGAGGCTGGTACCCTCTGCTTGCTTAATGGACAAGATTATTACAACAGAGGGAATCAGACTCCAGAATAGCAGTGCCTGGGCAAAAGAAATGGGAGTTCAGTGAATGGCAGGATTGGGTCTTGGGTTGGAAATAGAGGCTTCCAAATTTGCAATAATAGAGGCTCTTCTCTCTAAGTCATTTCCATACGCCCTAAAGGTACCAGGAGAAGAACACATGCTAGGTCTGAGCTTTGATCTCTACTCCCAAATAAGTGCTACCAGCTAAGGTAATCAATAGTCCGAGCAGAATTTAAGCTCATAGGGAGAGGAAAAGAGAAATGGTTAAAAAAGTAAAGATAATTAAGGAGGTGTACTAACCCTTAAAAGAAAAATAGGTACTGAAGAAACTTATCAGAACAAGTTGAATTAATGGCCCAGATAAAACAAGAATTTAAAATAAACAGCTATCTACAGAGAGGAGAAGTTATTGCAAATATGAAGCAGGAACGATCAGTGAAGAAGAAGAATCAAATGAAGATAGGAATAAAAAACATATAACAGAAGAATGGATGTAGCCAAAGAATAAATCAGTGAGATCAAGAATCTAGCTATGGAATTTTTCCAAGAAGGTGCAGTAGAGGAATGGAGAGATGGAAAATATCTAAGAAGAACTAAAATATAGAATGAAAATAGAAATAGGTCAACTTTGATCTACTAGGTAAAACTTGATGAAGCCCAGCATTTTTCATTGTTGTTGAAATAATGGCTAAGAATTAAAGAAAGATAGAAGAATCAGATCAAAAGGGCCCATAGATCAAAAGGGCCCATACAGCAAAAGACAACATCAGTAAGGAAAACCCCAAATCTTGACACATTTAATTTAAAACATCAAAGACAAAATTCTGTGTCTAAAAAAAAAATAACATCTCACTATAAATTAATTGCTATCAAAATTCTCAATGGCAGCAGTAGAATATTAAAGTAATATTTTTTAAATATTGAAGGAAAATAATTTCAAATTTAGAATTTTATATACAAGTAAACTATTATTTAAACACTAGATTGAATAAAATGAAAGCACTCTGAGATATGCATACAGGTCATATAAAACATATAAAACCTATAGAAAACATTCTATAGAAGGTATTGTACAGAGGAAAAAAAGATTTCAGAAGAAATAAACAATGGCAAAAAAAAAGCATGTGTAATTATTTGTATATATCTATAACAGTGCTATCCAGTAGACCTTTCTTTCTGATGGAAATGTTCTATTTTCACTGTCCAATATGATAGTCCTTAATCATATATGGATATTATGATATAAATTGTGGCTAATATGGCCAAGGAACTGAGTTTTAAATTTTATTTAATTTTAAGGAATTTAAATTTGAATAGCCATATGTGGTTAATTGTAACTACATTGTGTAGCATAGCTCTATACTAATCTGGATTTAAAGTTCTAGATCATACCAATATATGATGAGGAGTAGGGAACTAGCAGAAATCAGAAGATTCTGACAGCAGGCTGAGGTCCTTATTTTGTTCAAGGGGAAGAAATAGATATTAACGGGCTCTAAAAAAATTAAGAATAAGATTTAATACATGAGCAGAAACCAATCAAAAATTTTAATTTTCAAACCAGAAGGAAAAAATACTGATCTAATCAATGAAAGGCAGAAAGGGAGAAAAAAATTAAATAAGAATAAAGGATAGTTACATAAAAAATATGAAATAGGATGACAGGACAAATCATAATAAGATAGTAATTAAAGTAAATGAATGTTCATTCTGGATGCCACTTTTGCTTTAGCAGAAATTTAACAAAATAAAGAAAGATATGAAAAATTAGTCAAAGAGTACTAAAGACCTAAATCTTCCCTTGGTGTTGGCTTACTTGTGGAAGATCCAGTGGATTTGGACTGAACTGTTCCTGATTCCAGGAAAGTTTCAAACTCAACCCAGGTGTATAATAGCTCAAAAAGGTCCTTCTTTTATTACTTTGTTTAACTTCAGGCTTATTAAATGGAACTCCTATGACTACCTGAAGTCTGGTGTTAAAATGAAAGCAATCTATCCAGTATAGTGAACCCAACTCTATTTCACCAGTTACTTTTGGTTCCTAAGAAATATATGTAAGCTATAAATTTAGGGGACCATCCAGCACCATCCAGGAAATAGTACGCTAATGGTCTGAGAGTCCAATAAATCTCCTTGTTTTTACTCAGGGCACTTTGTGGCTAGAAATAGAAACCAACTCTGGCTGGATGAAGCAGAAAGAATTTTATTGAAAGGATGTTGAGTAATTCACAGAATGGCCAGAATAGCTGAAGAATCAGACTTGGGACCTAGTCAGGCACCAAGTGAGGTGACTGCTGACAACCACAGCTAAACTTCCATCTGGGACAGCCTGGCAGGGATATTTCTCTTGTGAATGGACAGTAGAGGCCAGTGCTGGCCCTGGACAAGTTACCATCTCTAGTCACCATCTCTGGCTCTAATACTTTAGAAAGAAAAGAGTTCCCACTGCCTCTGGAACAGAATTCTCCTGTCTGATTGTCTGAATCCAGCAATTAGATAAAATAAAAATTTAAAGAAATGAAAGGTGGACAAAACTTAGTACTTACTATGTTCCAAATGATTTCTAACTTATTCCCTTACCCCACAATATTTTATTAAATAAGAGATGATGTGAGAATGGGGAAAACAAAATACTTAAGAAAAAATACGAAAAAGGATTGGTTGTCAAATAATTAAATGAAATGGTCAAAGAATGACAAAGATTTTATTATATTGCACGTATATAAGAAGAATCTAAAATGAGACTCTGGTGCACATGTTGGAGTGATTTGGCTCCACGTGTAGTGCTGATGTAGAAAAATTAAATAACTATCTTAACTTTCTTCTCCACTGTTTCAGGCAGCTCTATCAGATGACCCTTTAAACTTCCCATGGTGATTGGGTATCCAGGCCTTATTTTTTAGAAGTACAATTAGATTAAATGATTTAGAAACCTGTGCTCACCTTATACCCAATACTTTTGAATGATTATACAGTTTAGTGTCTTCGGCAAATTATTTGTGCTTTCAGTTTTACTTCCTCAAGACATTTTCCCTTCCTTTCTGTTAATTTCGATTTACTTCATTTAGTTTCCACCACCTCATTTAACTGAGTTCACATGATGTTCTGAGTCATAACTTACTGTTGTAATTGTCATCCAGGAATAATCCTGTTTGTGCTGGACAGTTACGAAAGTTCTTACCAGAGAAGATACTTTACCAAGTTTGCATTATTCATGAGTAAAGCAAATTCACAAATGTTAAGAGTTGGAGAGAAAACCAAGAATTTGGTCTAAGGGTTTTTTCTTTAGAACTGAGGAAGACAGATGTCCTGGAAGGTTTTTGGTGTCAGATGTGAACTCTAATCAGTCAAGGAGAGATATTTTCAGAACTGGGTGTTCAAAATGGCATCCTAGGAATTTTCAGACTTGCCTTCTTGAACAGGAGAGCCTAAAAGACAATTCAAAGAAATGCTCACCCTCAAGCATTTTTATGCAAAATGATGAAATTTAGAGGAAAATTGGAAACAGCCAATTCTGAGAATTATACACAATGAACTAACTATGACGTGATCATTATTTGCGTTAATACTATTCAATGTTTTGGAGAATTTGGTTTGTTTGATTAAAACCAGGATTCTTTCTTTTTCCAAATGACTACATTAGGTACCATTGATGTACATTCCCTCAGTACTCCTTCACTGTGCTAATCACATGTACAATTTCTCTATTGTCTGCCTTCCTCATTAGTTTGTAAGCTTCAGAGGGCAGGAATTGGGTCTAATTTTTTCCTCTGTGTTCCTGTCACCTAGCAAGTATATGCCTGACACATAGTAAATCCTTCATTGTTTCTCAACGGATTGGCAAACGGAAGAAAATTGATTATATTTAGAAAATTTCATCCTGAAGATTGCCACTAAAAGTAGCGTGCAGAAAGGTAAACATTCTTATTAACTCAGTTTCACTTCTTGACTCCTTAAGGTTCTGGCTAGTTTTGACTCAGTGCAAGATTCTGTGTCTGGTTTGTGATTGTCCATTGCAAATCCTTGGAGAGGACTAATCCTTGTGTTCAGTAGACTTTCCATAAATATTTATTATTTGGATATTGTTCACTGTTGAGCGAACTGGGGGTCTTGGCTGCAAAATTTTAAGTAGAGCTTTGTATGAATCTAATTGACTGTGGAATCTAGAGTTATCGTAAGCAGAGGTTAAGCCTAGAATTAGTTCTAACACATATATACATATATTCTAACATATTATATATATAGTTGGTTCTAATACATTTACATATTATTACTACATATGTATCTAGTATATAATATACATAATAGAGCAGACCCCTCTCCTATGGCTGATCTAGGATGACTCAATCTTTAACAGCAGGAATATGAAGGTATTCAGTTTATGTATTTATTGGGCAATAAGGATTATAACTTTTGTATAATTCCTACAAAGTCCAAGTGAGTAATAATTATCACTGAAAATAACAGTGAAATATATAAAGTATTATATAACAGTATTATATGTATAATCCTTCAGTAGTTTCCATATTCTTATACTAAAATTCAGTCTTCTTAATTTGGTTTATCATGAATCTGACTATACTTCAGATTACTCCTTGCACATTACACTTCCACTAGTGTAAGTTTCTGATTATGCCATTATTTTTCTAGCTTCCAGGCTTTTGTATTTATTTTGTTTGAAATATTTTTCTTACTCTTCTCCTCTTTACCTCAATCCTCCCTGCAAGAAAAGAGTTATGTCTCCCTGCTACAAGTTCCCCTTCTATTAACTACCAGTTACTTCCTCATCATTAATGCTTTGCACACAGGTCCTGTTACTTGTTTGATTTTCTGTGTCCGCTACTAGAACACACATAAACCAGGGCACCCATTGCACTTGTCCTATGTTCCCACTGCTGGCACAGTGCCTCCTATATGGTTAACAATATCTTTGTTGGATGAAGAAAGAATGAAAGAAGGAACATGTGGCCTAAATAGAACATATTTCTGTACCTGTTAACTTATCTTTTTAACTTCTTTGGTAGAGTTGGAAAACGGGCAATAGGAGAAGTGCCATTCCTATTTCAGCTTCTGAGGAGACCATGTGACTGACTGTTCACTTGGGGCAGTGGTCCCATTACCAATCTTACTGGTTTATGTCATATACACAAACCTTGTAAAAACTCCTCAGACCACTGTGAAGCCATTCAACAAAAAGCAGATTTATAGATTTCAGCTTTAGTGTTATTTGCCAAAATATTTGTGCAGGTAGGCTGTGTTTCATTACCAAGACCTTTCCTTTGGCTGTCCAGTCACTTGGGACTCTTCTATCCATCATGTTCCTCCTTTGGTTTCAATCACATCACTCCAACTGAATGCAACAATATTGATTTCTCCCTCTTTGCCCGTTCCATCCTTTGGTCACAGATTTGGATGGAGAACAAATGAAGTAAAATGGTATGTTCAGAGCCCTTTTCCTCAACTCAGCATCTTGTCTCTGACAAGGTCACTAAGAGGGTGGAGATTGCGGAGCAATTCTGCAAGAGGTGGCTGATCCCTTGATGGTGTCTTCTTCAGAATTTGGGATCGTACTCCCAGAACCTTTAATACATGTTTTATATGTTGTTATACATTTGTCCTTTCCTGATTTGAAATACTGAGTTCTCCATGTTGATTCTCTGTGCTGAAAGTTACATCTGAAACAAAAACCTGCCTTTATGTATCAGAAATGAGATCTGGTATTAATTCAGAAGATGTGTATTTAATTCTTGATTTGTCCGTAACTGGCTGTATGACCTTGGTCAGATCACTTTAAGACTCATTTTTTCACCTCTAAAAGGAGAGTGTGAGAGGAATGGCTAAGGTCATTTACAGTTCTGGATTTTATGAGCCATCTTTGCCATCTTTCCGTCTTAACCTGAATTTCTAGTTCTCCAATTATTCCTTTGAACAAAATTGGGACACCATACACCCTAATGATAAAGTAGCACTCTGAAAACAAGGAAAACACTGAGACATGAATACTAATGAAACAATTATGTCCTGTCATGTGTCTGTTTTCTTTCTACTAGAAAGGAAGCGTTTCGTGTATGGAAGTTGTGCCATTTCTAAGTAACGTAAAGAAAACACAATTTGGGAGGACCTCAAAAAATGACTGAAAGTTAAAATCATACTTTCTCTTTACACAGTTAGAAAATCAGGTGAAACTATAAAAACACTTCAGCTGCTGGGCTAGAATCTTGAGCCATGTGTATCTGAGTTCTATTTTTCCCTCCAGTCTTAACTTTTATAGTGTAACACAAGCAGTATTATTATTTTGGTTACATAATTAACCTGGATACATTCTCTTAGTAAAAGGTTCCAAGAGTAAAGAGTTTCACCAAGTAAAATGGGAAAGTTCCTCTTCACTCTTCATCCTCATTAGGTCCACATTCCTCCCCAAAGGCAATAACTGACAGCACTTTGTTTGGTGACCTTCTATTCCTTACCCCAAACATACCCTTACATTCTGCCACTTCTCCTTCCTGGCTTCTGTTTCAACTGCCCCTTTCACGATCACCTTCCTTTTTCAGCCCCAAGTCCTAAGTTTGTGAATAACTGGTCTTCTGATTATTGTTTCCATTTGAAGTGTCACCTCATCAGAGACAAGCGTTTGCTGCCCAACCTAACTGAAGTAGTTCTGGCCAACCTTGCCCTATGGTATTTTTAAAGTTAGAATATGCTGTTTTGTGCCCTTCATAAAGCTGTAAAGTAATTGTGTTTGTTTTTCTTCTTTTCGTTTTCTGTTTTACCTTCTTGCTCTCCACATTGTAAGCCCATCAGAGTAGAGGATATGCTTGTTTTGTTTGTTGTTGTGTCTCCACTATCCTTCAGGTTTTCTGAAGTAAATATTGGTGAAATATATTAATATACACATGTACATAGACACATACACAAATGTATTTAAATCAGTGTACCATATTCTGTGTATTATTTATAAACTTCTTTTTCGTTTAGTAAATCTTAGAGATCTTTCCATATCAGAATATTCTCTCAGTGACTGACTAGTACTGCACTGTATGGAAATACCCATAATGTACTAAAACTTTCCACTACAAATGGTCAAACTAGGCTGTTTCCAGTTTTTTGTAATTATTGACCATTCATTGACCATCCAGGTGTTGCTCAGACCTTATCTGTGCACCTGTGCAAGTATTTCTGTAAGATAAATTCCTAGTAGTGGAATTAATGAATTGAAAGGATGATGTATTCTTAATTTTGATGGATATTCACAAATTAAGTTTGTGAATTGGTGTTTCAAATTATACTGAACAAACTGTGATTACAAGAATTCTTGTCTGGTAATTCTCACCTCCACCAGATATTATAAAACTAACATGGTCATGTGCACTTTTCTTTTTTGCCATGCTGCATGAGTCATGCAGCAGCCTAGTTCTCCAGCCAGGGATGGAGCCTGTGCCCCTGCAGTGGAAGCATGGAGCCCAGCCACTGGACCGCCAGGGAAGTCCCTGTACTTCTTCCTTGAATTGTCTTTGCCATGCACATTCCCCTTTTCCATTGGGTTGCTTATTGTTTTGCTTAGTGATTTGCAGAAGCTTTTAATTTCTTTTATGGTCCTTTATACAAAATTGGACTTGACAATCGGAGAACAAAATAGACTTACATTAAAAATAGAACCAGTAGTGGGATTGCTGGGTCATATGGTAATTCTATTTTTAGTTTTTTAAGAAACCTCCATACTGTTCTCCATAGTGGCTGTTTCAATTTACATTCCCACCAACAGTGCAAGAGGGTTCCCTTTACTCCACACCCTCTCCAGCATTTATTGTTTCTAGGTTTTTTTGATGATGCCCATTCTGACCTGTGTGAGGTGATACCTCCTTGTAGTTTTGATTTGCATATCTCTAATAATTAACGATGCTGAGCATCTTTTCATGTGCTTCTTGGCCATCTGTGTCTTCTTTGGAGAAATGTCTATTTAGGTCTTCTGCCCTTTTTTTGTTTTTTTTGCGGTACGCGGGCCTCTCACTGTTGTGGCCTCTCCCGTTGCGGAGCACAGGCTCCAGACGCGCAGGCTCAGAGGCCATGGCTCACGGGCCCAGCCGCTCCGCGGCATGTGGGATCTTCCTGGACCAGGGCACGAACCCGTGTCCCCTGCATCGGCAGGCGGACTCTCAACCACTGCGCCACCCGGGAAGCCCCTTCTGCCCATTTTTTGATTGGGTTGTTTGGGTTTTTTTTGATATTGACCTGCATGAGCTGTTTATATATTTTGGAGATTAATCCTTTGTCTGTTGATTTGTTTGCAAATATTTTCTCCCATTCTGAGGGTTTTCTTTCCATCTTGTTTATAGTTTCCTTTGCTGTGCAAAAGCTTTTAAGTTTCATTAGGTCCCATCTGTTTATTTTTGTTTTAATTTTCATTACTCTAGGAGGTGGGTCAAAAAAGATGTTGCTGTGATTTATGTCAAAGAGTGTTCTGCCTATGTTTTCCTCTATGAGTTTTATAGTGTCCGGTCTTACATTTAAGTCTTTAATCCATTTTGAGTTTATTTTTGTGTATGGTGTTAGGGAGTGTTCTAATTCATACTTTTACATGTAGCTGTTCAGTTTTCCCAGCACCACTTATTGAAGAGACTGTCTTTTCTCCATTGTATATTTTCGCCTCCTTTGTCATACAGTGTGAAGTAAGTCAGAAAGAGAAAAGCAAATATCGTATAATAATGCATACATGAGGAATATAGAAAAATAGTATAGATAATCTTATTTGCAAGGCAGAAATAGAGACACAGATGTAGAGAACAAATGTATGGATACCAAGGGGGAAAGGGGTGGGATGGGAGGAATTGGGAGATTGGGATTGACACATATACCTTAGATACTATGTATGAAATAGACAACTGATGGGAACATGCTGTATAGCACAGGGAACTCTACCCAATACTCTGTGGTAACCTAAATGGGAGGGAAGTCCAAAAGGGAAGGGATATCTGTTCGTGCATGGCTGATTGATTTTGTTGTGCGGTGGAGGCTAACACAACATTGTAAAGCAATCATACTCCAATAAAAATTAATAAAATAAATAAATTAATTTTAAAAATAGAACCAAAAATAGCAACAATACAAAAAAAACTTAGGTCACTTTAATGCCAGCTGGTGCCTGTGAGACAAAATTGAAAACATACATATGGCTGTTTGCCAAATTTAAATACAGGAGCATAGTGTGCTTTATACATACTTAAAAATAGACACAAATGATAACAAAACAATGATACATCCTAAAAGACGCTACTTGAAAATCTCTTGTTATTCATTATCCTAACATTTCTGTAGGAGTTTAGAATATAATTGAGAGATTCTTCCTTCAAAAATATATAACTATGAAATGTATTACTCATTGGGCATGAATGGCTGAGTCTAGGAAAAGACAACACATAGCCAAATGTGTAATGATAACTAGAGTCAAGAGTGCCAGGACAAACCATGTTAGTTTAAATTATATATTTTAAAAATCCACAAAGAGTAGACATGAGTTTAACTACATAAACTGATTCCTCTTTTGTTAGATTTTTTTGGCAGACAAAATGTAGTGGTGTGATGTTCATATTGCTGTGAGTGTATCACTAAGGTGAAGGGCTCATCCTTTTGACTCTTAACATGAAGATGTGTACTGTGTAACATAGTCATTATTCAATGATCAGTTGTTATGACTTCATCTTTCCTCCCCTTGTAATTTTCTTGGGACAGTATTTTAATTGCACTTTATTAAATGATATTCTAATTTAATTATATTATATAATAAGGGTCCAGCTAGTTATTCTGTTAATGTTCTCCAGAATATTATCACATGGCATTTTTATCATTCCACTTAATGCCTCTGATTGAATTAGGACTCTCAGCTTTGTAATAGCAGTGAATTGTTTTGTGTTTGGACCACAGATCATTCATTAATTTTGGGGAGTTCTGTGTAGTGGGCTTCAGGGTAGAGACAATGCACTTTGAATCCACCATCTTTTAAGGCAAGCCATGTACTGATGTGCACAAAATGATCTCCAAAAATCATAAATTGGTTAGGATTAGGTCACTTTTCACTTAGAAATTATTCAGTTGAAATTGATAATTTGGTGGGTCAAAACCAGCTGAATGTTGGAATATCATGGTTTGATCACAGTTGACATCTTATTTCTTAGATTTTGATAGCATGGAGGAACAGAGACGGGTGATTTCTGCATTTCCTGCTTTTGACAAGATATGGAAATATTGCTCTACCAGGGGAATTACTATTTTATCAGCTTTACCAAGCTATACAGAGTCAAGAAAGATAATAAAAACCATTAATATCACTCACTAAAAGGATTTCTATTTCTTTAACTGCTAACTCAGTTATTTTAGTAACATAATGGTTAACTCAGTAGAGGGTCTTTCTTTTAAATTATTCACAGGAAACCATTAAGACAGATTTCATTCTCTTAGGAAAATAAGAGGCTTTGGGGAACTATCTGTAGGACTGCTTTTGAGGAAGACTCTAGAGGCTATTGTGATCACTCATCTACAAACTTGTGATAGTCCTTGTTGAATCAGTTTCAATGTGAGCCTTTTTGAGAATAGTTGAAGAAATGTTCTGTTAGAATAAAGATTTAATTCCACAGAGAGAGGTGACAAAGACCCACAACATCAAAAGGTTCCTGTGAAACAGTTTGCATCTAATTAGAATCGGAAAGTGTCAAGTATAAAGAAAAAATGAAACTGCTTGATATGTTATATATATTTATATATATGTTATATATGAGATGTTGCTCAGTATGTTAAATATATATGAAATTCTTTAAGTAGTTTTCATTCTCAAGTTATATTGTAAGGTAGAAAAAAGACATCTAGGCTTCATTTGCATTTACAAATGGAAAGGAAAAAATGAGAAAATAAATCAAGTTTCAAATTTTTTTGAAATGGATTAACTAAGAAAAAATTTTCTTGAAATTGATTGAAAATTGATATTATCCCCTTCTACTTTTCCTGATATATGTAAAGAGGCTAGAGGGTAAAAAAATCTTGAAGTGACAGGGAGAGCTCTTCCTGGATCTACTAGTTAGATAAACATAAAGAATTCTGGGGATAAAAAAGTTGATTATATTTAACATCATTTATAAAGGAAGTTTTTCTCTTAAGTTCTTCAGTATGTTGCTGTTTAGGTCACAAAAGTTTGTTTAATATCAGGAAGCATAACCTTTAAATCTCAAGACTTCTGTTTAACTTGGATATGCAAAATATTCTTCTTCACTGATATTATAATATTCTCTCCATATAATTAGGAAACAATTTAGAACATTATTATTATAATTTTGCATTCCTCAATTTAATTTTACATAGAATTTACTGACTGTAGAATCATGAGTCTTTCTCATTATTTGGTTTCACAGTAATTCCCCTGTATGCTTTACCTGCAAAACCACTTTAAAATGTAATCCACATCACAAATGTTACAAATCCTGTTATAGTAGTTTGCTCAAGATTCTGCACACATTTTTTCCAGTGTGCAATGAAGCAAAGATAACTGAAATACTATACAGTGGAAGGATTTGGCATTGAAATAGACCTAAAGACCTACTTGGGTATAGCAAGCCTTCAGAATGGGTCAAATAGACATTTATAATATTTCAGTAGAGTAAAGATAAGTTCCACACAGACAGCTTTTTCCCCCTCCACATATAGTAAAGGCTTAATGTGAATCTCTGGAATGATGGTATTGGCAGTATAGAGTATCAAATAGTCTGTTGGGGATTAATTGTTCCTAAATGTGATATGAAGAAGTTTCCTTAGAGCACCTTCTATTTTCTAAAGATAGCTGTAATATGTGCTGTGCTTGATTACAAGGATGCAAAATGACTTTTCCATATTAAACCATTTCTTAGGCACTACTCAAAATTTAACCATAATGGATTCCAGTAACTAGAAAGTGATTGTGTATGAAATGGACACAATAAATATTTCCACCCCTTATGATCAGAGATTGGTAGAATGTGAAGTGACCACCAAAGTAATTTGATTGATTGATTGACTTTTTTTTACCTAATAAAATATTTGAGATATTAAATAAAGAGCTTTTCATAGAAACTCTTTTTTGTTTTCTTTTGTTTCTGTTTTTGTTTTTGTTTTTTGCGGTACGCGGGCCTCTCACCGTTGTGGCCTCTCCCATTGCGGAGCACAGGCTCCGGACGGGCAGGCTCAGCAGCCATGGCTCATGGGCCCAGCCGCTCCGCGGCATGTGGGATCTTCCCGGACTGGGGCACGAACCCGTGTCCCCTGCATCAGCAGGCGGACTCTCAACCACTGCGCCACCAGGGAAGCCCCATAGTAACTCTTAATATCAATATCTCCATCACCCCTGCATATTCCCTCTAGAAACCCTGTTTTTTGTCCTATCTCTTCCCAACCAGTGCCTTGATTTGCACCATTTGAAATCAGTTCTCAATAAACACATCTGAGATTGAGAGGAAAAGACAAGAAAGCAGGAGTTCCTTGAGATTGTTATTTTGATGGTTTGACTGAGATAAAATTGTTACCAACCATGAATTTTCCTTAGCTCTGTGGTCCAGTTTCTTGCTGGAGTGGCCCTTACACAGAAAGTCAATATATGAGACCACAGTGAGAATCATAGAAGAATGTCACTGAAGGTGTGTTTATCTCAGTGGTTCTAAAATTGTCATCTGTGATCCTTTGAAGGTTTTTGAGAGTAGGTTTCAGGGGATCTGTGAGTCAAAACAATTTTCATGGTAATACTAAAACATTGTTTGCCTTTTTCACTATTTATACTAGTTATACAGAAGCAACAATGGGTAAAACTTCTGGCACCTTAGCACAGATCAAGGTGGTGGCACCAAACTGTGGTGGTAGTTATTGTATTTTTCATTGCCATACACCCATATTGAACACACACACACTCACACTAGTTTCACTTAAGAATGTTCTTGATGAAGCAGTAAAACTGAATTCTATCAATCTCAGTCTCTGAGCACACTTTTTATTTATTTATTTTTGAATTCCTTTTTTTATTATTTAATTTTTATTGCGGTGTATTTGTTTTACAGTGTTGTGTTAGTTTCTACTGTACAGCAAAGTAGAGTTCCCTGTGCTATACAGCAGGTTCTTATTAGTTATCTATTTTATCCATATTAGTGTATACATGTCAATCCCAGTCTCCCAATTCATCCCCCCCACCCCCGCTTTCCCCCATTGGTGTCCATACGTTTGTTCTCTACATCCGTGTCTCTATTTCTGCCTTGCAAGCCAGTTCAACTGTACCATTTTTCTACATTCCACATATATGTGTTAATATACAATATTTGTTTTTCTATTTCTAACTTACTTCACTCTGTATGACAGTCTCTAGGTCCATCCACATCTCTACAAATGACCCAATTTCGTTCCTTTTTATGGCTGAGTAGTATTCCACTGTATATATGTACCACATCTTTTTTAAAAATTAATTTATTTATTTTTGGCTGCGTTGGGTCTTCGTTGCTTCGCACGGGCTCTCTCTAGTTGCAGTGAGTGGGGTCTACTCTTCATTGCGGTGTGCAGGCTTCTCATTGCAGTGGCTTTGCTTGTTTTGCAGAGCATGGGCTCTAGGCACGTGGGCTTCAGTAGTTGTGGCTCACAGGCTCTAGACAGCAGCCTCAGTAGTTGTGGGGCACGGGCTTAGTTGCTTCACAGCATGTGGGATCTTCCCCGACCAGGGCTCGAACCTGCGTCACCTGTGTTGGCAGGCGGATTCTTAACCACTGCACCACCAGGGAAGTCCCTGCATGTGTCTTTTTGAATTATGGTTTTCTCTGGGTATATGCCCAGTAGTGGGATAGCTGGGTCATGTGATAATTCTATTTTCAGTTTTTTAAGGAACCTCCATACTGTTCTCCATAGTGGCTGTTTCAATTTACATTCCCACCAACAGTGCAAGAGGGTTCCCTTTACTCCACACCCTCTCCAGCATTTATTGTTTCTAGATTTTTTATGATGCCCATTCTGACCAGTGCCAGGTGATACCTCATTGTAGTTTTGATTTGCATTTCTCTGATAATTAATGATGTTGAGCATCTCTCCATGTGCCTCTTGACCATCTGTATGTCTTCTTTGGAGAAATGTCTCTTTAGGTCTTCTGCCCATTTTTTGACTGGGTTGTTTGTTGTTTTGGTATTGATCTGCATGAGCTGTTTATATATTTTGGAGATTAATCTTTTGTCTGTTGATTTGTTTGCACATATTTTCTCCCATTCTGAGAGTTGTCTTTCCATCTTGTTTATAGTTTCCTTTGCTGTGCAAAAGCTTTTAAGTTTCATTAGGTCCCATCTGTTTATTTTTGTTTTAATTTTCATTACTCTAGGAGGTGGGTCAAAAAAGATGTTGCTGTGATTTGTGTCAAAGAGTGTTCTGCCTATGTTTTCCTCTATGAGTTTTATAGTGTCCGGTCTTACATTTAAGTCTTTAATCCATTTTGAGTTTATTTTTGTGTATGGTGTTAGGGAGTCTGATTCCTCCAGCTCTGTTTTTTTTGCTCAAGATAGCTTTGACTATTCAGGGCCTTCTGTGTCTCCATACATATTTTAAGATTTTTTATTCTAGTTGATAGGGATTGCATTGAATCTGTAGAATGCTGTGGATAGTATAGTCATTTTCACAATATTGATTCTTCCAATCCAAGAAAATGGCAAATCTCTCCATCTGTTTGTGTCATCTTTGATTTCTTTCATCAGTGTTTTATAGTTTCTGAGTACAGGTCTTTTGCCTCCTTAGGTAGGTTTATTCCTAGGTATTTTATTCTTTTTGTTGCAATGGTGAATGGGATTGTTTCCTAATTTCTCTTTCTGATCTTTCATTGTTAGTATACAGGAATGCAAGAGATTTGTGTGCATTAATTTTGTATCCTGCAACTTTACGAAATTAACTGATTAGCTCTAGTAGTTTTCTGGTGTCCTCTTTAGGATTTTCTATGTATAGTATCATGTCATCTGCGAACAGTGAGAGTTTTACTTCCTATTTTCCAATTTGTATACCTTTTATTTCCTTTTCTTCTCTGATTGCCATGGCTAGGACTTCCAAAACTATGTTGAATAATAGAGGTGAGAGTGGACATCCTTGTCTTGTTCCTGATCTTAGAGAAAATGCTTTCAGTTTTTCACCATTGAGAATGATGTTTTCTGTGGGTTTGTCGTATATGGCCTTTATTATGTTGAGGTAGGTTCCCTCTATGCCGACTTTCTGGAGGGTTTTTATCATAAATGGATGTTGAATTTTGTCAAAAGCTTTTTCTGCATCTATTGAGATGATCATATGGTTTTTATTCTTCAATTTGTTAATATGGTGTATCACATTGATTGCTTTCCATGTATTGAAGAATCCTTGCATCCCTGGGATAAATCCCACTTGATCATGTTGTATGATCCTTTTAATGTGTTGTTGGATTCTGTTTGCTAGTATTTTGTTGAGGATTTTTTATCTATATTCATCAGTGATATTGGTCTGTAATTTTCTTTTTTGTAGTACCTTTGTCTTGTTTTGGTACCAGGGTGATGGTGGCCTTGTAGAACGAGTTTGGGAGTGTTCCTTCCTCTGCAATTTTTGGAAGAGTTTGAGAAGGATGGGTGTTAGCTCTTGTCTAAATGTTTGATAGAATTCACCTGTGAAGCCATCTGGTCCTGACCTTTTGTTTGTTGGAAGATTTTTAATCACAGTTTCAATTTCATTACTTGTGATTGGTCTGTTCATATTTTCTATTTCTTCCTGGTTCAGTCTTGGAATGTTATACCTTTCTAAGAATTTGTCCATTTCTTCTAGGTTGTCCATTTTATTGGCATAGAGTTGCTTGTAGTAGTCTCTTATGATGCTTTGTATTTCTGTGGTGTCCATTGTAACTTCTCGTTTTTCATGTCTGATTTTACTGATTTGAGTCCTCTCCCTCTTTTTCTTGATGAGTCTGGCTAAAGGTTTATCAATTTTGTTTATCTTCTCAAAGAACCAGCTTTTAGTTTTATTGATCTTTGCTCTTGTTTTCTTTGTTTCTATTCCATTTATTTCTGCTCTGATCTTTATGATTTCTTTCCTTCTATTAACTTTGGATTTTGTTTGTTCTTCTTTCTCTAGTTCCTTTAGGTGTAAGGTTAGATTGTTTATTTGAGATTTTTCTTGTTTTTTGACGTAGGATTGTGTTTCTATAAACTTCCCTCTTAGAACTGCTTTTGCTGCACCCCATAGGTTTTGGATCATCGTGTTTTGATTGTCATTTGTCTCTAGGTATTTTTTAATTTCCTCTTTGATTTCTTCAGTGATCTCTTGGTTATTTAGTAGCTTGTTGTTTAGCCTCCATGTGTTTGTGATTTTATGGGTTTTTTTCCTGTAATTTATTTCTAATCTCATAGCACTGTGGTCAGAAAAGATGCTTGATACAATTTCAATTTTCTTAAATTTACCAAGGCTTAATTTGTGACCCAAGGTGTGATCCACCCTGGAGAATGTTCCATGTGCACTTGAGAAGAAAGTGTAATCTGCTATTTTCAGATGGAATGTCTTATAAATATCAATTAAATCTGTCTGGTCTATTGTGTCATTTAAAGCTTGTGTTTCCTTATTAATTTTCTGTCTGGATGATCTGTCCATTGGTGTAAGTGAGGTGTTAAAGTCCCCCACTATTAATTGAGTTACTGTCGATTTCCTCTTTTATGGCTGTTAGTACTTGCCTTATGTATTGAGGTGCTCTTATGTTGGGTGCATATATATTTATAATTGTTATATCTTCTTCTTGGATTGATCCCTTGATCATTATGTAGTGTCCTTCCTTGTCTCTTGTAACATTGTTTATTTTAAAGTCTATTTTATGTGATATGAGTATTGCTACTCCAACTTTCTTTTGATTTCCATTTGTGTGAAAAATCTTTTACCATCCCCCCCTTTCAATCTGTATGTGTCCTTAGGTCTGAAGTGGGTCTCTTGTAGATAGCATATTATGTGTCTTGTTTTTGTATCCATTCAGCCAGTCTCTCTTTTGGTTAGAGCATTTCATCCAGTCACATTTAAGATAATTATCTGTATGTATGTTCCTATTACCATTTTCTTAATTGATTTGGGTTTGCTTTTGTAGGTCCTTGTCTTCTCTTGTGTTTCCCACTTAGAGAAGTTCCTTTAGCATTTGTTGTAGAGCTGGTTTGGTGGTGCTGAATTCTCTTTACTTTTGCTTGTCTGTAAGGTTTTTAATTTCTCCATTGAATCTGAATGAGATCCTTGCTTGGTAGAGTATTCTTGGTTGTAGGTTCTTCCCTTTCATCACTTTAAATATATTGTGCCACTCTTTTCTAGCTTGCAGAGTTTCTGCTGAAAAATGAGCTGTTAACCTTATGGGAGTTCCCTTGTATGTTATTTGTCATTTTTCCCTTGTTGCTTTTAATAATTTTTCTTTGTCTTTGATTTTTGTCAATTTGCTTACCATGTGTCTCGGTGTGTTCCTCCTTGGGTTTATCCTGCCTGGGACTCTCTGTGCTTCCTGGACTTGGGTGGCTATTTCCTTTCCTGTGTTAGGGAAGTTTTTGACTATAATCTCTTCAAGTATTTTCTTGGGTCCTTTTTCTCTCTCTTCTCCTTCCAGGACCCCTATAATGCAAATGTTGGTGCATTTAAAGTTGTCCCAGAGGCCTCTTAGGCTGTCTTCATTTCTTTTCCTTCTTTTGTCTTTATTTTGTTCCGCAGCAGTGATTTCTTCCATTTTGTCTTCTTCTGCCTCGGTTATTCTGCTACTGATTCCTTCTAGTGTATTTTTCATTTCAGTTATTGTATTGTTCATCTCTGTTTATTTGTTCTTTAATTCTTCTAGGTCTTTGTTAAACATTTCTTGCATCTTCTTGATCCTTGCCTCCATTTTTTTTTATGAGGTCCTGGATCATCTTCACTATCTTTATTCTGAATTCTTTTTTGGAAGGCTGCCTATCTCCAGTTCATTTAGTTGTTTTTCTGGGGTTTTATCTTGTTCCTTCATCTGGGACATGGTCCTCTGCCTTTTCATTTTGTCTGTCTTTCTGTTATTGTGGGTTTTGTTTCACAGGCTGCAGGATTGTAGTTGTTCTTGCTTCTTCTGTGCACCCTTTGGTGGATGAGGCTATCTAAGAGGCTTGTGCAAGCTTCTTGATGGGAGGCTCTGAGCATGCATCTTTTAAATATTTCCACGGGAAGAAATGGAAAGTACACATAAAGCACTTCTACTGCTTACTGAGTTATAACAGTTGTCCTGGGGAAAAGTCCTCAAGCAATTGTTTGAAATTCAGGATGCACTAGCCACTTTTCTCATGAATAATGTATTTACTTGAAAGAATGACTGACAGATAAACTATGGTTATTCAGACTTGAGTATTGGGTAGATTTTTTTTTTTTTAATAAGGTGAATTGTCATCTTAAGGAGAAGAACTAATAATGTTTATTGCCAGTGAAAATTAGAATTTGGAAAAAACTTGTCTGCTCCTGCAAACTTAACTACTTCCTGATGCTAAGACTTTTCTTATAAGATCAGTGGTATTAAACATATAATTTTTAAAATATGGACTAGTGGAATATGATAATATTTGGAAGATCTGCAGATCTCAGTAAATCAGTATTTTCCACATGACAATGCATGATATTACAAAATCATGCTTAGGTTAAAAAAAATCCCATTTAAGTTGTAAGATAGTGCAAGGAATTTTAATATAACAAGGTATACAACATTCATTGATATGGTTTCAGATTCCACTTTGCAACTGTCCTTTAAAAACCACTACTTGTCAAGTTTTGGTCTAGTAGTAAAGAAGACTATCCACAATTATCTGAAAAGGTGATTAAAATACTTTTCCCTTTCCTCACATATCTGTGTGAGATTGATTTTGTTGATATACTTTAACCAGATCAATATTTCAGCTCTTCTGTTAATTCAGACACTAAAGAGATTTGCAAAATGCAAAACAATGTCACTCTTCTCACTAAGTTTTTGAAATATATATTACATATGTTAACATGTAATAGATTGTTATTGTTAGATTTAAATAAAGTAAATATTTAAAATTTTCTCAGTATTAATTTCTAAAACAGTAAGTATAGGTAGACATAATCTACATAAACAAAAGCTTTTGTGGTCCTCAGTACTTTTTAATAATTAAAAGGGGGGTCCTGACACTACAGAGTTTTAAGAACTATTGCTTTTTTTTAAATACTTCTGGAAAAAATTCCAGAACAAAGGGAAAAACCTCTCATTTTGATATTCAATAATGTTTCAAATCTAATGTAATAGCAAAAAGCAATTTTATAGAATTTTCATTTTTTCATAAACAAAATTTTATAAGTAATTTGCCATAAAAATGAAGATTATATACTTTCCTGTTTAGTTCCAAAAGATTCTTGTAATTATCATGTGAAAGATAATATATAATTGTGTAGATTCTAATGAGAATGATGTTATCATTATCAATGGACAAAACAAATTGTCCTTCCTTAAAATTTCACTAGAACTGAATGTTCTAGTGTCTATAATTTTTCTTTTATAAATGCATGCTATATTACCACACAACAGTTTGCATTTCAGGCTGTGGCTTTTTATTCCCAAGGAGACACTCAACAGTAAACAACATAGAACTTACATCCATCCATGCCTTGACCAATGAGAACTCAACTTGTGTGTGAGGAGGCAGTTTGTTGTTCTGTTGTTGTAGAAGGTCATCTGTAGTGGACACTATTTGGTTCCCCATATCGCTTTGCTGTACTGGAGCCCCAATCCTCCAATTGCTGTAGGTGTTGATTGTTAAGGGTTCACAGCTTTAGCCTTTTTGAAGGATTGCCCATGACTTATAGGAGCTGCTTTGCCTGTGAAGTTGTGCCATTCTTGGTGGCCTGCGGCCAATGGCTGACTGATGCCATGTAAAGGCCAGCCCGTTGCCTCCAAGCAGGATGTCTTGTAGGCAGGACCTACTCTGTGGTGCAGTTTTTATGTTCCAGAGCTCTCCTACGATTAGGCTGAAGCTAGATCACAACTCAAACCACTTCCTACTTGGCTCTTTCTCCTTCCCTCTTGTGTTCCCTCACTTTCCTTCAGGTTCTTCCTGGGAGCAATCCCTCAATAATAATCCTTGAGAGCCTGAGAAGAGAATCCCTGTTCTAGATCTCCCACCTTAGACATAATTCCATTTATTCTTCGGGGTGGGGCATTTTGGGTAGTTGAGATGGGATCAGTGGAGTGAGCATATGCCAATTACAACCATTGTTCTTTCATTTTATCTGCTTAATTACAAATATAATTTAATAACCTAAATTTCTGCTGTCATTCAGATGATACACATTAGGGATTCATTATAAAAGTAAAGTGCCACTATTCAATCCGACTGGGGCTAAGATGCCAGAAGTTTTACCATTATTGATTTTGATTTTTAGTATAAATATTAGTGAAAAAGGCAAATGATGATTCTCAGCTGGGATGATTTTGTCCCTCAGGAGACGTCTGATTACTTTTAATTGTCACAAATGCAGGGAGGGAGGGTACTGCTGGCTGTGTTGAGTAGAGATAGGGATTCTGCTAAATATCCTAGAATGCACAGAACAACCCCCCAAAACAAAGAATTATCTGGTCTGTAGTGTCAGTCGTGCTGAAGCTGAGAAAGCTGATTGAAATAAAAACATTTCTCGGTACAGTGCTCATGAATGAAGTATGGCCATTCTACAAAAATTATTTGTGTAACTCAAATTGCACAAATAAAGATTTGCTTTATAATATTTATCTTCCTTAGGAGAAGATGTGATTATATCTGTTTTCTTTTACTGGCACAGCTTATAGAAACTCATGGGAGAAAATAAGCAATTTCATTGATTTCCCGCCTCCTCCAGAAATTGGCAAAAATAATGAAGGCAGAAACTGTTAGTTTTGGAGTTCCGCTTTATGTCAAATTAATTTGACTGACATGAATAGGCCAAAAATTTTAAACAAGTATTCTTCCATATCCCCATCTTTTTATTTAAGACACAGCATTGGAGAAAACGTCAAAAAGGCAATAGCTTTTATTTGCACAGTTTTATGGGGCCATTCTCAGCACTGAGGATATTCACACCTTTTAGCAGAAAGCCATTGTGCTTATAAGTAGTTCAGGAAATAATTGCATTAGAGACCTTTCTATTCTGGTTGAAATAAAAATTAATACTTTGAAGTATTATGATGCACTTAAATTTTCAAAGAATAAAGCATTAAGACAAATCAATTAATTAATTAGCTTTGCCTTTGACCTTGAATGGCTCATGCTGAGTGCTATATGTTCATCACGGAAATCATGGACTTTTCATTTCTTATAAGTGTTAGTGGGGCTATTGGTTGCATCAAGATTATTTTTTTTCTTTAACTCGTTCTTGTCATAGTGATAGGTCCACTGCATGTTTTCTGTTTGACTCAAGGAATTTTCAGATTCTTTGAAAAGGAAGAAGTTTCTTTCTTTTTTTTTTTTCTCTATAAAATTTCTTCTAATTATTTGTCTTCACTCCATTCTATTCCCAAATCTGGTAGCAAAATTTCCTTTTGGTTTTCTGGTTCATAAATGTGTTTACATATAAAGCTATTTCACTTTTACAATGAAAGATGAATTGGCAATAGGCTTTTGGGCTTAAATGTTTCTCTTTCGTTCTCTGTCTCTATTATCTCTCCTGGCCCAAGTTTAAGCATCTCCTTTAGCATTTACTTCTGTGATATGTCCTGTTGTTTCAGGTAAGAACTGTAGGTGTCTGGTCTTAAGCCAAATATTATCACCAAAAGTAGAACTGGCCCCATAAATTCCTTTGATTCTGTTCTTAAAGAAGCTTATCTTCAACTTCTCTGGTTTACTATGGATTACATATTGCAAAGGTTTGGGTAATAGATAAGGCATGAATATGTTCTAATATACTCTGTGAGAGCTGAATGGTGGTTGCATTTTTTTTTTCCCCTGCAGAAATTACAAGACATTTCTCAGTCATGTCTGTACAGTGAATTTGAAAAGTGAACACAGTAAATACAAATGAAATCATGGTCTATTTCATTGCTTTGAAATGTCTTTTTTTAAACGCAGATTTGCAGCTTGAAATGCTGACAATCTAATATTTACCCCTTTAATCTCTAAGTATAATGTGTTTTTGTAGCACTTTTCTAGTTCACAATTCAGAAATGGTATAAAACTCGATTACAGACCATTATATTTCTTGTATTATTTAAAATGTGCATGGGTGATACAAATTTTACCTGTAATGGTCATGTTACTAACTGTGGTTTGTATAGTAATATATAAATTACGGGTGTTTGCTAGGGTTAGAATGAGATTTCTGAGATTAGAAAAACTTGTAACTCAAACAGTATGCCATTATGGGAATTATTGATGAGCAGTATTAGAAATAAAGTATGTTTCATATATATGATTAACTAAGAACATTTGGGGCAGAGACTGTCTTTTGCATATTTTACATTCCTTTGTCTTTCATAACCTTTAGTAAAAAATAAACTTTACTATGTAAAGATACGTTGATTTTAAAGTCAAAGCATGGCTATCTTTTCTAGTTAATGTTTTTTAAAAAATCTATTTTTTTTCCAGTAGCTTGTTGGTTTAGCTATTGTTTATTTCAAAATTTCTTCCTGTTTCCCCTCCTGCTGAACCCCCATTTGCTGTGGTTGCTGCTTCTCTAAGAGTCAAAGAGAAATTACGTATGGTGCTCAGCTTCTTGGGGATGCAGCATGTTTTAGTGCCTTTCATACTTGACTTTCATTGCTAGTGTTGACTGATGATATGTTACTTACCAGACATTGAAGGACTACTAGTTTATAATATTCAAGGTAAAACACTTGAAGTAGTATGCAATGTGGAGATTTCCTTCTACTGGGACAAATTAATGGCCTATCGAAAAGGAGAAAGATCTGTGCATGCTGGGAATAGTTCATATCTTTTGCAGCCAAGGTCTACTTGTGGGGTAATTTTCATACCCCTTTGATGAGTAAATGAATAGATTTTCATCTTTTAATTGCCCTCAGTTTCTTTAGAAGGGGGATTTGGGATGACTGGCTTTTAACAGTCTACTTGCTGAAAAATACCTATAGAAAACTTGTATTTAGGAACCAGTGTATTCCTTTTCTTTTTGTGTTTTGGCAATATCGCTGCACATCAATATCTACCTAGTGTTTGTATAGGGGAAAATAGAAATTTGTGGTTTGCACTGCACAGACAGAGGATGTATCTTTTATTTCATTTATGTTTCCCAGAATACTTAATATAATACTGGTTATTTTTTGAGAACAAAACACCTAAATGTTATGTGGCTAAGTGAATGACAATGAATGACCTAAATTCTAATTTATCAGTCTCACTTTATCTTTCTCTTTTGAGAAAATGAGAAAGGGAATCAAACTGTTGTTAAAATATGATTTTCGGTAGCTGGATTTAGCTTTATAAGTTGTTTGTGTGTTTTTGGTTATTCCTTGGTTATACCATAGGTGACAGAGAGATGACTGTGAATCAAAGCAGGGAAAAGTAGAAAATATATTCATGCAGTTTGTGGTAATAGACAATCTTTTGATGGGATAAATGTTGTGAATAACAGTTCCACTAGGCTCTAGTTTGCTAATCTAGCACTTTGAATTTCTTTGTAGTTTATTTTCAGGTCATATTTGAACTTTATGTTTCTTACAGTAAGTCAATTGAGCATTTAAAAACATCAAACATTTCTGGATAATATAGCATTCCAAGTAGTAAAGCTTAGGCTTTTGAAAGCAAAGCAGTACAAATAAACTAGAATTTCCATAAGATTGACATAAATAAGTAAAATATTTAACTTTTGGGGAGAAGACCCTTTTCTGTGCTGGCTGGAAGGGGCATTTGCTGGTATTTCCAAGTGGGTAAAACTGAATGGAATTCATATTTAATGTGCCATTTAACAGGCATGTACAGATTTAGAAGTTGGAAAAACACTGAGACAATGTAATGTAAATTTATCATCAATTTCATGAAATCAAACTGAAGAAAGTAGTTTTCATTCTGTTTTATGGAAATCCTATCATAACATAATGAACTATACAACATAAAGCAGCACTTTGGAAATAAACTGTCAGGTAGGTGGTTACAGGTTCAAAGAATGACTCAAGACTGTGGAACATTCTTAGAGTATGTAGGAATTTATAACAAGTTCTAACAGCGTTGTTAACTGATTAAAAATACCTAATAAGCTGGATTCAATAATGGGTACTTTTAAAGAAAAATTGGCAATAAAACAATAGCATTAGTTTAAGCAGGAAAAAAAAATTCCCCTGCATTCCTTCTTTTGAAAGGAGACAGCCATGTTATGGATGTTCTCATAGTTTTATGTTGAAACAAGGCACCTTTTCAAAAACTGTCAAGTTTAGTATTTCAAAGACATGTTGAAGAACTAAGACAATGGGTGTGTAAATAAATGCGCTGATTGCATCAAAACTATTTCTAGTTTTGCTTAGAGATTTTAGAGTTTCTGAAGGGGTATGGTTTTAAAGGTTAAATATCTTTAACTCAATAATTTTACTTTAGTAGTAATATATGTAAGAAATGACCTTAAAATTTGCTTTGTCTAAGAAAGAATGCCACTCAATTCAGGACACAGTAATGTATCAACCCCTATTCTTTAATTTTTCTGAACAAGAGCATGAAAACATTCAAATAATTTTCCATTGATGTAAAAGATTCTAATTTAAATTTAGTTATTTTCAAAATGAAGAAAATTAGTTTGTCAACCAAAGGTGATTTTTAAAACACTTACTCTATTTCCAGCATGACATAAGTGAACTTCAAAGAAGTAAAAGGTAGTTTGCTTTCACTCAAATAACTTGTAGTTTAGTTGGTAAAACTAGATTGGTATACAAAATCATTAGAGAAATGGTCTTGATCTTAGGGGTAAGTTTTCAGTCTCTTACCACTGATTATGTATGAGGTTAGCTGTGAGATTTTCATAAATCTCATAGGTAGATTAGGTAGAGCTCACAGGTAGAGCTCATAGGTAGATAGTCATAGCAATAATACTTACCATTTGATGAATGCATATTAAATGCCAGGCATGATACTTGGTGCCTTAAGTACATTATTTTCACTATAATTTGGTGACATAGATAGTACCTTTATTTCAACAGAAAAGAGTATAGAGCCTCTTAAGGAGCTTGAAGTTAAGGAGAAACAATTTATATCAGTCTAGTAAGACACTTAATTTTACTTTATTACTTAGGTGTCTTTGAGAAGGAGTGGGCTCATAAATGTTATGTAGTTACATGCAGAGTCATAGAACATCTCCCACATGAGATTCCTAAGCAGTTCTTCCAAACCATAATGCTTAGTAATAAAATGCAAATGACAACAGCAACAATGACAATAAAAGGGACCAGGGCCATTTAATAACCATTGTTAATAACAAATTACAAGTGTTTTCTCTACAAAACAGCTTATTAAGAATTGCAGTCACACTTGATATGGTCATCAGCCATTTTTCAAGATGCCACTTTTCAAGCGGGGCTTTTAATAATTCCATTTCTTGTGTATTTCAATCTCACTTCACAGTATGAAATTGCTAAGAGACATACATTTATCAAATGTGTTCCATAAGATTACTTGTTTGCTATCACTTCCCTCAGTGCATCGTATTTTTGTTACATGATCAATATGAGAGTCTTCTTTCTAGAGAAGTCAACTCACTCCCTGCCTAGTTTGAAGTGGGGGACTTAAAATCATTTACAAAAATCCCTCCCGTTACTTTTCTTGCCCCAGCCTCCTTCCTTCTCCTTAGACCCCTCTATAAATAAACTTAATTCTTCATGGTCTGTGGCCTCAAAACATAAATGGTTACTGGAACATCACATTTAGTTAGAAGCTGTTATATTAATGTAACAAAGTGGCCTGGGTTTGGTCTGGACTCAGAAATTATTTTGAACCTGAGATGAGGAAAGACTAGAACACTGTTTATTAAAAATTATAAGAAATGATTTTGCTTTATAAGAGGACTGTATTAGTCAGGGTTCTCCAGGGAAATAGAACCAATAGGATGTGTGTATATTTATAGAAAGAGACTTATTTTAAGGAATTGACTCATGTGATCGTGGAGGTTTAGTAAGTCTAAAATCTGATGGGTGTGGCTGGCAGGCTGGAGGCTTGGCAAAGAGTTGCAGTTTGAGTCCAGAGGCTGCTGTCTGCTGGAGAATTTCCTCTTGCTCAGAGTAGGTTAATCTTCTGTTCTATTCAGACTTTCAACTGATTGGCTGAGGCCCACCCACATTATGGAGGCAATTTATTTACTCAGAGTTCACTGATTTAAATGTAAATCTCATCCAAAAACACCCTCACGAAGACATTCAGGATAATGTTCAATCAAATATCTGGGCACTGTGGCCCAGGCAAGTTGACACATGAAATTGACCATCATAAGAAAGAATCTGTCATTGAGGGATATTTTCCTCTTGTCCTAGAAAACCATTTTATAGTTATATCTAGAGAAAATTCAGGTCTGGAATGGAGAGGTTTGAAGTTATGGCTCCAAAGAGCTAAACTGCTCTGAATTTTCTTGTTAAAGGCTATCTCTGCAGGACTTGCTTCCTTTTGAGAACTGTTTGTTTTCAAAATCTAGATTTAGACTCCCATTGTATTTTCATTATTGCTTATTCTTAGAAGTCTGTGTGTGGGTTTTCCGTCTAAGTAATATTGTAAACCATTGTTCACTGGAGGTTGGGAGCTGAGGAAGGGCTGTACCCCATGGAGTTACTTGGAGGTGGTCTAGTAGCTATGCAGGGAGGGAAAGGGAAAAGGTGGTATGGGACTATGCAGTCCTTGCAAGTTATCCTGTGGGTTACTTTCCCCCATTATTATGGAAATTTTGGCAGATCTCTTTATAAATAACAGTGTGTTGTGCTGTGGAAGATTAAGGTAAAAGAGCCAGATTAGAGTGGGAATAGTCCATGTGAAAGCCATTCCCTTAACAAAATGCCAGTGGGTGAATTTTATAAATTAAATGTTTGTGTCCTCCCAAAATTCATATATTGGAATCATAATCCCCATTGATATAGTATTAGATGGTGAGGCTTTTGGGGGTTAATAAGGTAACAAAGCTGGAGCCCTCATAAATGGGATTAGTACCCTTATAAGAAGAAACACAAGAGAGTTTGCTTCTTCTCTTTCCTTTCTGCCGTGTGAGGAACAATTCTTGGGCATACCATTATATACTTAACAGGTCCTAATTTGGTTTTACTTTATATAATTTATCTGTGAACACACTTTTAAGAAGTAAGTAATTCTATAAAACTTGTTAGAAAAATTATCAGTCCCTGACCACCCTCATTTTCATTTTTCTTTCCCTAGAAACAGCTCCTTTTCAACTCTTAGCTGACACTTTTTTCTGTTACTTAGTGTTGTGTGTCTAATGAACAGGTGTATATTGCTAATTGTTGATATTTAGCAATGTTTTTGCTACTGCTTGGGATTTTTTGTTTGTTTTTAGGTATTAACTACTGAGTTCTTAAAATGGGAACTGAGAATTTAGCTCTTTGTAATCTCTTCCCCATCTTTCTCTCTTAATTCCTGCCCCTTCAACCCATTATAAAGTAATATTAAGTGATTTTGGTTAGATCAATATCAGTACTCAGAGCTTACAGTATTAGGATCATATAAACACTATTAACACTTGAGCCATGTAATATACATAATTTTTAATTATTTTCTGTGCATTTTTTAAACCACTGGAACTAGCAACTGTCTGCTTTTATTCCCTGATTTATCTACTCCCACAGTCTACCACTGTTCCTTTTTATAGCATATTGTTCTTGTTGCATGAATGCAACATCTTTTCCATCCAGGTAAGTGAAACAGTCAAAGGTGATCTGGCTAGTTGCCTTCTCTGGAAACCCCCAACATCATTATTCTTAGATTCTATTCTTTTTTTCTAAGACTCCCCAGAAAAAGTCTCTTCCAATTCCTTGCCTGGAGTATATAAACCTCAGTTTTATATTATTAAAAACAATTTGTTGAGTTATTTTATTATGACAAAAGTGGTACCTGTTAGTAAAAATAAAATTTAGAAACACAACAAATAGGTACACAGATGAAAAATTTAATCCCATCAGTAAGATAAAACAATTATTTATTAACTGTTTTTTTCCTGCATTTTTTTCTTTCTCTAGCATCTAACAAAGCTAGCACAAGAGTAGACACTCAGAATTTTTTGATATAGCAAGAATACAAAAATCAATGTTACATCAACATACATAAACAGTGGCCAGTATTTATGTGTATGAAGTAAATAGTGCATCTTAACCATGAATTTTGAAATAAATTGATATGCACACTTAAATTTGTTTTGCAAAGTGACTATTTGAATGGAAGGCGAAGCATAGGGAGGTAAATCATGTGAACTATGTTCCATGAAAATGATATGAAATAAAAATTTATCAGGGATGCTGAAGATGTATTTAACTTTGGTTGGTGGTTCAAGAGGATTTATTAAGTGCTACTGCAGATGTAAAACTTTTTAAGAAGCAGGGGAAATTCTTTCAGGTAACTCTCAATCTGGAGGTTCTTTTCTTTCTTCCAAAGTCTGAGATACAGCAGTACCCTGCAGGTAGAGAAGACATTCTGCAGGCAGTGTCAGAGGAAACTGTCCCCCTTGTGCTTCCAGCCATTGAAGGGATCTTGGCATTGCTATTAGAAAGAAAAAAGTCCTGAACTATTGGCATATGATTGATTAAGGTGTCTGAATATTTAGAAAAAGTTTAGGTGGGTTGAGAATTCTCTGCAGTAACCCTTCAGAGCCCAATGCAAGGAAGGGACTGACAGGTACAAAAGCTGTCAGTTACTGAATTACCCTGGGCTGAGAGGAAGGATGGAATACAGGAAGGGGCAACGAATGCTGCCACATTAAATAAAACAAAAAATGAAACATGCAAACCTGAGCAAAGTCATTTTCCAGCCTGCTCCTGGCCAAGGATTTAGAAGAAAGCTTTTTTAAAAACTTAAAGACCTTAAACGCGAATTGTTTCTGATTCTTTTTACTTTGTTATATGTGAATATATTTGTGCAAATGTGTATCATAAATAACTCTCAGTAAATTATTCATTGGATAATGGTGGTTCAGCTGATTTTATCTGACTTGGGTTTATTTGTTGTGGGTTTTTCCCAGCTTTACTGAAATATAGCTAACATAAAACATTGTGTAATTTTAAGGTGTACAGTGTGATGATTTGACACCCGTATATATTGTGAAGTATTTACCATAGGTCAGTTAACACATCCTTCACTGCATGTAAATACCATTTTGTTGTTGTTGTTGTTATGGTGAGAACATTAAAGCTCTACTCTCACAGCAACTTCCGAGTGCACAATACAGTATGGTTAAATATGCTGCATATAGACCCCCAAAACTTACTCATCATTTTGTACCCTTTGACCAACATCTCCCCATTTCCTCCACCCTTCAGCTCCTGGCAACTACTCTCTGTTTCCATGAGTTTGGTGATTTGATTTCACATATAAATGAGATCATACAGTGTTTGTCCTTCTCTGTCCACCTTATTTCACTTAGCTTAATTCCCCTAAGGTCCATACCTGTTGTTGCAAAGGGCAAGATTTCTTCCTTTTTGTGTCTGAATAATATTCCATTTATATATATATGTGTATATATATAATCTTTTTTTTTTTTTGTGGTACGCGGGCCTCTCACTATTGTGGCCTCTCCCGTTGCGGAGCACAGGCTCCGGATGCGCAGGCCCAGCGGCCATGGCTCACGGGCCCAGCCACTCCACGGCATGTGGGATCTTCCCGGACCGGGGCACGAACCCATGTCCCCTGCATTGACAGGCAGACTCTCAACCACTGCGCCACCAGGGAAGCCCTATATATAATCTTTTAATCCATTTACCTGTTAATGGACACTTAGGTTGTTTTCATGTCTTGGTTATTGTGAATAATAGTTCAATATCTCTTCAAGATAGTGATTTTGTTTCCTGCACATATATATACCAGAAATGGGATTGTTGTATCATGTGGTAGTTCTGTTTTTAATTTTTTGATGAAACTTCATTCTCTTTTCCATAGGGCCTGCACCAACTTACATTCCCACCAACGGTGTATCAGGGTTCCCTTTTCTCCATATTCTCAGCAGCATTTGTTATTTTTGTCTTTTTGAGGATAGCCATTCTTACAGGTGTGAGGTGATATCTCATTGTGTTTTTGATTTGCGGTTCCCTGATGATTAGTGATTTTGAGCTCCTTTTCATGTTCCAGTTGGCTTTTTTATGTACCTGTTTGTATGTCTTCTTTAGAAAAATTTCTGTTCAAATTCTCTGCCTATTTTTTAATTGATTTGTTTGGTTTTTGGCTAATGACTTATATGAGTTCACTACGTATTTTGGTTATTAACCCATCATCTGATATAAGGTTTGCGAATACTTTCTCTTGTTCTGTAGGTCGTCTTTTCAGTTTTTCATTTTGTTGACTGTTTCTTTTGCTGTGCTGAAGTTTTGAGCTTAGTTAGAATGTTCTTATTGATGCTGAGGGCGTAAGCCTGGGTCCTGATAGAAGGGCAAGGAGAAGACAGGCTGGGATATGCTGAGCATAAGGGGCAGGTCAGAGAATGGGAGAATCAGGCCCAAGGTGCTGCAGCTGCGACCAACACTCTCTAGAGGAAGCCCACTTTCTTGGGAGTTCTGTGGGTGGACAGGGGAGTCCTGGGATGAGAAACACCTGGGTGCTTTGGGAGCCAGAGACTCCTCATCCCAGACATGTCCCTAGGGAGTTTGACTTATACCACCTATCACACAAACACCAGTGTTCATGGTTGTCTCCCACTCCCCGCCCCACAGAGTCACAGCACAGAGGCCATGCTAGATGTGGGAGGATGGGCTTTAGACCAAAGGCTGTGCAGGGAGGGAGTGCTCAAAGCCAGAACAGGGAGAGACCATGCATGGGTGGTACACACATCCATAGGTTTCCAGGAGCCAGAAAGACTCAGTAGCAAAGCACTTGGACTTCTGGGGCAGAACCTTGTAGCCCCAATCAGATGTCTATCAAGGTCCAAAGCTGCAGCAGTCCTAAGACACTATTGCATTTTCCTCAGAGCTGCTTGTTGATTCTTGCTTTTGTTGCTTATACTTTTGATGTTATATCCAAAAACAAATTATTGCCAAGACTGATGCCAAGGAGATTTCTCCTTATGTTTTCTTCTAGAGTTTTATGACCCAGGCCTTACATTTTAAGTCCTCAATCCATTTTGAGTTAATTTTTGTGGGTGGTATAAAATAGGGCTCCAGTTTTAGAGTTTTGCCTGTGGATATTCAGTTTCCCCAACACCATTTATTGAAGAAACTATTCTTTCCCCATTGAATGTTCTTGGATCCCTTGTCAAATATTAATTGGCCATATATGCATGGGTTTACTTCTCAGTTCTTGATTCTTTCCATTGGTCTATGTGGCTGTTTTTATGCCAATATCATGCTGTTTTGATTACTATACTTTTGTAATATAGTTCAAAATCAGGTCAATCTGTTTAAAGTCACAAAGTTTCTGAAATGGTTAATCTGAACCAGATTTTCTCATTGTGGGAAGACCAGGTGAAGAGCACACAGCTGAGAGTAAATCCTGTTCACTTTGGATATGCCTCATAGTAGACTGGTGGTGACCTTTGTGAAACTTTTGAAAGTGATACAGAAACATTGGGAATAGAGCATCCATGATGCCCTGAAAATTTTCAGCATTATCAATTTTAGATTTTATCTCAGAGGAAAGATGACTTTTTTAATGGAAAAATGGTACTGTTTTATAGAAATAGTTTTTGAAGGTTATAAGCACTTCATAAAATGAGAGCCTATGGCCAAATTATTAACACTAAAGATGCTGATTCAGTTGACAAAGGTTTAATGAGTTCCTATTAGATACAGAGCGGTGTGCTAGACCTTTGGAGTATATAAAAATGCACCTGCTTGTACAATCAGATAACCTAGAGGTTAATATAGGAGCTAATGATATTACAAATTAGCTTATGATACATGCAAATGAGAGACAATAGAATAACAAAAGACATGATAAGTAATTTTGACTGAGATATCTATCAAGATTCAACAAAGGTTCTCAGAGCTGCAGTACCTTGGAAGCTGATCTAATTCTGAAAATCTGCCACATTAACTATTCCTATGAAGTTTACAAACTGTGTTTATAAATGCATCAGTGGCCCTGGGAATAAAAACTCAGAACCTTTGGAAACTCCTGACAGTGACAAGAAACATTTAAGTCCTTAGGACAATGTGTTTTATTTTCACTACACTACAGAACTGTTTATGATCTCAAGTCCTACCTCAGGTAAGGAAGGACGAGACAAAAGACCCATTTTTTTTTAGATAAAAATAGTTGATTCCAGCTGTATTTGGCTACCTTTTAAATAGCTAGTCCTGAAAGATATCTGCTTGTTGTGATGGGCACAATTTACTAATGCTGGATAGAAGTTGACTAGGGAAACTATTCTAAAGGCAAGTAATGTGGTAATTTGGTACTTTGTGGGAGACAGTGTTTTGAGAAATACTGTCACACAATATCCACTCCCATTGCTCCCAGATTCCACTGTCTCAGAGCTGAAAAGAGCCCTTGACTTTGAGATGTTCCTGTTGAGCAGACAATGAAACCAAAAGCCAGTTGAAATTCACTGTTTTGGTGGGAAATATACACATAACTGACAAAGTAGTAAATGAGGTGATTTTAACAACAGAGCCCAATCCAGTAGAACAAATATTTTACAAATCAAGTTTGAAAAGTTAATTTTCAACTAGTTTTTAAAAGACTTGAATTTTTTTTTTTTTTTTTTTTTGCTGAGTGGGGTGGCTTGTGGGATCTTAGTTCCCTGACCAGGGATCGAACCTGTGCCCCCTGCAGTGGAAGTGCTGACTCCTAACCACTGGACCGCCAGGGAATTCCCTAAAAGACCTGAATTTAATGAAGAATAAATTAGAAAGATCTCAGCTTCTCTCATACATAGGCCGTACCTAAACAAACTTGATTATTCACTGAATTTTCTTTTTATTATTAGGATATTTTTTGCTATATAGAAAGAAGGCATAAAAAACTTTTCACAGATATCTAAAAGTTAGTTTTAGAAGAAGTATGATAATTAAATACAGAATGAAATACATAGCTATTACTCAAAGTAAAAATTTTGCTCAAGGTAATGCTTTTTTGCATTTGGTCAGTCTCAGGGAGCATGACATGGAGCCTGACACATTCTCGGTAAAGGTTTGACTGTGGAATGTATGAATCAATAAATCTTCTTTCTCTTTATGGTATATATTCAAACACTTGATTGGCTAGTGATTGACGGACTCTATACTTTGTTTGAAAGAGGAGCACATGAACATGTATAACCCAAGAACCATATTTTCTTCTTATTGCCTAAATTACTCTCCGGATGTAATTTAGGCGCTTGGATATTTGCATCTTGTTCATTTTGCTTACCATTTTCCACTCTACTAGAGCAATGGTTTCCAACAATAAGAAAAAAAATGTATTTTTGAAAAGGATTAACACAAAACCAAATCAAAGCTTGGAAAGTTTGAGTTCAAAATCCATTGTTGGCATATTCAGAGATAGGAGGTTAAATGTCAAGTCCTAAATTATAGGTCTGTTGTGGTGTAGTTTATCTTCTTTTGCCCTCTAGATACACTCTCCACCCTTGTCCCCCCTACTCTGGGCTTCGGAGTTTGACCTGTTGGCTTCGCATCAGTGGGTCCCTCTTGCCTTTAGGCTTTGTGTTGGGTCCAACCTATAAGGAGACTGGAAAGAATGGAGTGAGCTGGCTGCATTTCTCTACAAACCTCATCTCTTTCTGTCTCTCCTCCGTTCCTATCTCCAGAATACTGCTCTGACTCTTACAGTTTCCTATAATCCAGCCCTCACCTTATAAATAGTCCCTTTGTTATATACTTTTGGCAAATGTGTTGTCTTCCCACTGACTACCTGATACAATCTTCAATCCCAAGACTCATATTATTTGCCCAGTGAGTTGATAACATTTGTGGTACACCCGTTGACTTTGAGGTACTAGTGCACTGCTCATTTGCAAGATAATCAAAAAACTTATCCCCCTTGTGGGATAGGGGAAGATGAACATTTATTCATTCAAAAGAGTGTAATTCAGGCACAGTTTTAAAAACTCAAGATTTTTAACAAAGCCATAGTCTTATGGTCTCACATACTACTTATTTCTAGTTCTAAAAGCACCTTGAACATACCTGTATTTCATGGTTCGGTTGAGTTCAGGAAAAGCAAATATTTGTATGAGAGAACAACTTGAATCAAAGAAGCTGATGGATGGTTCTGAAGAAAGGGAAATTAATATCTCTCCAAAGCTACAAATTTTTTCAATACATCTATTCTATAATTGTCTTATGGAGATATTAAACACATGATCAAAGTAATTCTACACAAAGTGATTACCATTCTTCATTTATCCATTGGTCTGGAAAAGATCTTGAGAAGTAAGGCTACACTTAAGCATACCAGATACATTTCTAGAATTTTAGAGTTTGCTAAAAACCTAGAAAATATTATACACTGAGTTGGTTTGATGTGATGTTCCATACAATGTAATTAGGTTTGTTACGTTTGAAACAAGAAAGACTTTCTGACACTGCTCAACTGAAAGTCTTGAATTTTTCACCGAATGCCCATTAAATTACATATGTAAAATGTGAGTTTCACGTACATAATGTATTTCTTCTTTAGAACCTAGTAAATGGGAACATGGTTTTAGTCTAGTTTTCACTGAATTTTTATTATAGGAAAAAAATTCACACAGCTCTCTCTGTGTATTCATAGCACTGTTGCTTTTCAGTCAGCAAGTGAAAATTTAACTTCTTATGTCCTCCTTTATAGAGGAAATTCAGCTGCATTTATTTTTTTTGAAAATGGAACTGGAATGGAAAAAAATATTTTTCTTCTACCGCATATCAAGATGAGGGCTGATATTGTCTAGAGCTAAAATAAGTAGTAATGGTTTGCTCCAGGGTCTGTAACTTTACACATTCTTAAGTTTTCTTTAGTCAGTGGTAAGGAAACAGAGGATATGTATATCTTGCCAATACCCACTCTCTAGATGTAAATGTCTTTGCTAAGTACTAACTTGGACCCACTACTGTACCGCCCTGTGAAAATGTTCTTCCCTTGCCTGGACTCCCCCACTCCCTTCTACCATTACACAACCAGCTCCAGTATCTCAGCCTGGCAAACCTAACCTGATGCCCCTGCAGACAGAATTTGTCACTTGCTGCTTTGCCTCTGTATGTGCTGCCTCTTTCTGTTGGCATGTATCACACTGCATTTTACATGTTATTTCCAGACCGTACTGCAAGTTCATTAGTGGGATCAAATCTTGTTTTTGATGATTAGCAAACTCCTTAGAAATTCATTAGCAGGCAATCAGGCTGAACTATTCACTGCCATTCCGCTTCTCATTTATTTGCAGAGAAAATAGAATAAAATAACTTTTACTGGGTTTGTGAGAACCAGCAATTTAACTCAAGCATAGTTCTCTTCTCAAATGTAAGCTAAAGGAAAGAAACTATGTCTTGTTTGTGATTGTATCCCCAGACAACTGTATGTCCATTAAAATCAGTGAGTATTTGTTACTGAAATTGAGAAATAACAACAAAACCCAAACCTTTAACCATCTATCTTGCTTCGTTCTGTAAAAGCCATCAAATTATCCACTATCCCTCCCCCCACCCCCAGTTTTTACCCATTTGCTGACTTGCTCTTTCTTTCAAGCTTGTGTTCCTAAAGACAGGTTCACTTTTCTCTCAATATATTTCTCTTTTTATATTGAAAGAAAGGAAAGGTGTGTGTACGTGCAGTGTATCAGAAAGGAAACGCCTTCTTCCTTGATCAGATTGAGTTCACCACACAGCCCTGACAGCAGTTCCATTGACATCTGTTTCATGGAAGTGAAAGGGCAAGCAAGGTGGCCCAGGCAACTTTTAGCAAGTCTTCTCTTCCGAAGACTCTGCTCTGCATTACAGAGAGTATCCTAGGGTTCTCACTGCCCTTCTAGATGGAGACCTGCCTTTTCCTTCCAGTTGAAATATTTCCTTGGTGAATGCCTCAGGGTTGCAAAGTTGGGGGGTGGAGGAGAGTGTGTGTTCTTGAATTTATGAACTGTGTGTGTGAGAAACTTAAGTGCTACAGTTCTCCAGTTGACACTACAGATATGGGCAAGATAATAATCCTTTTTATCATCCCACAGTCCATAAAATGAATGCTTTTTGATGGTGTAGGCATAATGAAAGGAAATATTAAGTTAATTGGACAGACACCAGTGTAAGGTCTCAGTAGTAACTACTGTGGCTCCGTGCATTGCTTTAACTCTCTCGGATCATATTTCAAATGACCATTGCTGAGAAAACTCCCAAATATATTCTTGGCAAATGTGATTTCTTTCTTTCATTTCTTTCTAAAGTTTATCACCTCCACTGGGCCTTGACAATTACATTATAAATGCGATTTTGAGCTTGTCCATCATTTTCCCTGCTACCTCACTGAAAAAAATGTTTGCTTTTTTTCTGCAACACTTGGAACCAGGACCGGGGACTATGGCTACTAAATTCCAAGTTCTCTTTTATGTACTTGCTTCAAAGCAGGCTTATGTTTGTTTTCTTAGTATCTTTTACGAGTATATCAGTCACCAATAAAATAGAAGAGGGTAATCCTGACCAAATTAATAACCATTTTTCATGGATCTGATAATGCCCTTTATAGATAAAGAGTAGTATGCACTTAAAATAATCTCTTGAAACTTTCTTCAATAACATTTTTTGGGGGTCGGGTCTTACATTATCTTTCCTCTCTAAGTGTCTGGATTGCATATAGAGAGCATAAATTCTCTTTCCAGTGACAGCTATGTTCACACTTCTCATTTTATTTTATTCATTCTGTTTTATGGATTTTGCAAACCTGACTTTCAGTTAACCTTATGCCCCCTGAGGCTAAACTTTTGATTTAAAATTATTTGAAGCTTTGGGCTCTGGATTCTATAGTGGATATAGATCTATCTAAGGCTTTAGATGACTCAGAGTCGGGATGCACAGCTTTCAGAGTTGATGCCAGGGACCAGCTGCTGGCCCCAGAGAGTGCAAAGGTGCTAGCACTAGATGGCTGGGAATTTGACAGTGTTCCCTGAAACTCAGTGATGGTGCCAGAGAACTCCTTTTCGAGGGTCAAGTGATGCTATAGAAAGAGTTCTAATAGCATGAAGCCCATTTCATCCCCTTCAGCATTTGGCTAAGCCATTCATCAAAGACCTCAGGTTTAGCCAAGCCTCCCTGTGTTCACACTACCTGGTGAGGTATTAATGAGTCTGGGTGTCATGCCCTGCATGCCCTTCACACTCTCAAGCTTCTGCATGCTTCCCTCTATCCATTTCCCTCAACCTACTAGGCTTCTTTGGGCTTCTCTCCAGGCTTTGCTTCTTTAATCAGAGAAATTGTCCCCAACACCACAGACTTCCTTTTCCCTTATCCTTCCGTCAATTGTGATCATTTTTTTGTTGTCGTTCACTAGTAATTGCTTTATTTGATAGATACAATTTAACATCAACCAGTAGTTGTAGCATTTACATTAAAATTTTTTTCTTTATTCGATGAAAGATTCTTTAAATTCTGTGGTGCTTTACGATTTTTAAAAGTTTCACACACATGATTTCATATAATCCCATAATAACCCTTTTTTTCACCCTACCCCTGTATTGCCCCTCTGCACTTTCTTCTCTCCACTGGTGACCACTAGTTTGTTCACTGAGCCAGTTCAGAAATATCCCACTTGACCTCCCCATCAGTCCTCTTTGTTGTTACACCAGGCTTAAAAGGCTTGAGAACTTTCAAGAGCTATGTGGATTGACTGGACCCAGTAGCTCTGTCTCCCTCCCTCACTAAATAATGTGTAACTCTACTTAACCGCAAAGACGGATGTCATCTCTGGAAACTCTGTTTTCCTAACTTGCCCTGAAATCTGTATCTCTAGGTTTTACTTTTATTCTGAGTTTTATCCCTGTTACTAAATAAATGATGGTCTGTTGATGCTCTGTTACCACTTCATATTGAAACTCATGTGTAAATTCAAGTTTATCCTCCCTTTTACCACAGCGTACATAACACAATATAGAGGTAGAAAGAGCCCATAATTTGAAGCCATTACACTTGAGTTTGGGACCTGGCTCAACTTCTTGCAAATGTACATGATATAGTCATTGAACTGCAAATAGTATTACCAGTATTGCATGTGTTATCGTAATATTTCTGTAATTCATTTTCTCTTCCTTTTTTTTCTCCCCATCAGTGAGTGCCCTAGCTCACCTATTTATGGAAATACCAGACATGTCTTTGTAAAATGCTGCTTTGTAAACTACTTGCCCAAAGTCAAACTTTTTGGTGTGATGCTTGAGAACTATCTTATTCTTATTCAAATACATGTTTTCAGATCCTCACTTTTCCTAGAAATTCTCAGCTTTTGCCAGCCCTGCTATCTCCTGAAGCCAACAAGGGACTGTGATACCTCCTCAGTCACACCACCACTACCCTTCTATTTGCCTTTCTTATTCCAGTTGCTTGTTCAAGCCCCATCTCACCTTGATTTCCTGGATAGTAATATATTAACTTCATTTAATACCTAATTGAAATAGTCACACTACCTAACATTTGCCTTGTTCATCGTCTAGAGGCCTGACTTGTATTATTATGATGATGCTAATTATTTTGTAGCCCCCTGATTATTGCTTAACAATTTATGCCTAAGAAAGTCGTCATTTCCTTTGCCTTGGTTTTCTGATACACAAAATGAGGAACATTGTATTTTCTCTTCATAGGTCTTTATGGGATTTTATAGGTTAATTAAAACATTTTGAAAAGCTTCTTGAATAAAGATTAATAAAGTTATATATTTTTACATTTGGCTGTCAGTTTTATTTTTCTGGATAATACTATTATATCGAACTATTTTTGAGAAATTTATTTTTTTCTCAGCTTTTAAAAAACAGTTCTTAAATGAAAGTTCAAACTGACCAGTGGCCATTGTAGTGTAGATGGAATAAAACAAGACAATGCATGATGTGTAATTCCTTCCCACACATGTGTTTATGTGTACTTCTTACATATAATAAAGAAGAAAGAAAGAAGGAAGGGAACAAGGAAAAAACTGAAGAAAACAAGAAAAGGAAAGAAAGAAAAGGATTAGAAATCCTACAAAGCAAATGATTAAAAATTTGCTAGCAAGTTTTTATGGTGCTCGTTTACTCCAACTTTTATTTAAAGACAGAATATTTTATAATGGAACCATATATGAGCCAGAAACCTAATTGCATCCTTAATTGTGGAAGCCAGTGGATACAGTAATCTGTCAAAAAAACATGGTCTTGAGCAAAAGAGCAACTTGCAGCTAAGCAACAACATCCAGTTTTTAAAACCTTATTTTTTTTCCTAGGATGGAGATCTTTTCTGTGTCAGCTAACAGGTTTTTTCTGTTTTAATCTGGTGGCCAGTGAAGAAACTTGACAGTTTTCCTAAACTGAAAAGTTATTGGGAGATATAAACTTCAGATTAAAGGCCTATAAATGTGATTCAGTTTGTTTGAGTGAAAACAGCTTCACTTTTCTGAGCTCCTCTATTCTAGCCCTTGTGTTGATTTAGCTAATGGGTGGCAACATGTGATCTCTTAATCTCTCCGTTCTCTGGTTCCTTCTGGAGGTAAAGTTCTATGATTCGATGCAGAAATGATTCTCAGCTTGGTTGGGTAGTCAGTGCTTATAAGAATCTGATAAAAACTTTTTCTTTCCAGTAAAAGGTATAGTTTCCTAAAAGATATATACCGTTGACCCTTGAACAACATGGGTTAGAGCTGCATTGCTCCACTTAGACACAGATTTTTTTCACTAAATGTGTACTACAATACTACACGATCTGCGGTTGGCTTTGGAAGAACTTTGAATACAGAGAGCTGATTGTAAACTTACGTGTGAATTTTGTACTGCCCGGGGATTGGTACCCCTAACCCCTGCGTTGCTCAAGGGTCAACTGTATAGATATATAATTATATTTATATTATTATGTGAAAAGTATGTGTGTATATATATATATATTTTTTTTTCTTTTCTCTTAAGCTGCCCAGTGTTAGATGCTGGGTAAGCAGCCATTGTGCACGTTTTCATAACAATCAAGCCCCACTGCTAGCATGGACCCCAGAATCTAGAGAGGCCCACTGCACTCTATGAGACTGCACAGATAGAATGCTGGCACGTGGCCTGAGTTCTGCCAATTGAATCATGCTGTCTATTCCTGGGTCTTTGAATCTAGAGCTAGTGTTACAAAGAAACAGGAATAGTTTTGCATTTATCCTGGAGGTACAAGTGGATTCAATGTTCCAGACCAGCAAGAGCTGTGTTTCCAGTGGTGAAATACAGTGTCTACTAGCAGTGGGGTCCTAACCAGACACTTCCTGTGGTGTGATTCTTACTATTATTGCCTAGCTTCCATTGGTTTTGTAACTGATTTCTAGGCTGTAGAGTATCTTTCTAGTAAATTCGGCAAACTATCCAATATCCTTCCAGGAAATTCATTTTCTGTTTAAGCTCACCAGAATTGGTTTCTGTTGTTTGCAAACAAGAGCCCTAATACACGTAAAGGTAGGGAAACAGTTTCAGTATTTTAATGAGCCTCCTAAGTCCACCCATGGGTTCTGCCTTCCTCTTTCAATCTAGTGGTGTTGGTGGTTCGGGGGGATTGGTGGTGGTTAGGATGGGAAAGTAGCAGGAAGGGCTGTTTAAGGATGCCTGCTCTAAAGGGCATCAAGTTAATTGTTAAAAAAATTAGGGGTCTGAAAACCTCAATTTTCTCATTGTATTAATATAAGGTAAAAAAAAGTCGTGAGCTTATCCATATCATTTCCAGAAAGTCAAGTTTATTTTAAAAGGATACATTTGTAATCCCAGTTATTTACTTTAGATCTTGGTGCCTCTTATTTTTGAACTGATGAGTAAGGTAAATGTCTGTCCACTGAACAAAGTAAATCAAACAAGGACCCTCATCTTCTGTAGTATGTACCGAAAAGTTCTTATTAGTGAAGAAAATAAAACAAAAGGCCTTATATTTGGGTTACAAGTGGGCTCACATTCATCTGATCCAGCAATTCTCCCACACTGAGTCTCTTCATAAAAAATTTCAGAGCAGAAATACAGGAGGCTGTGTGTGCTGTGTAACTTAGTGTACTTAGCATATTCCACAAAGACAAATTTTAAAACTCAACCTCAGAATGTTTACAGAGTAAAAGATGGCCTGCAGTTGAATGTCTAAGTTCATATATAGTGAGCCTACTACATACCTGAATGGCCTGTATGCGCAAGCATTGTATAAATTTTGTTAAAATATAAATGATTGACACTTAGGTTATGAAGATGAAAGCCATGAAGTGTGTGTGTGGGGGGGGTGGGTGTGTGTGGGGGTGTGTGTGGGTGTGTGTGTGAGAGAGAGAGAGAGAGAGAAATCTTTTCTCCAAGGTCATCAAGTTCTTTTAGTAGAAAGTATCATTTGTGAGGCAATTAATATTAAAATTTTAAATGTAAGGAAACTAGGAAGTATGAGATCCAGAGAGTAAGTGAGGTGGGTAGGTCATGTGACTTCAGAAAATGGAGATAGAGGAAAAACAAATATGTTTTCTCCAATCCCTTTTGTGCTTTCTTTTGTTTTGATTATGTAATCTCCCTCTAGACAGTCAAAAAAAGTTCAAAAGTAGACTTTCCTTTCTCTTTTTAGAGGTCAGTATCCTTTGAAACACATAGACGAAATGTTTGTCTGCTATATTGTTTGTTTATTAAAATCCATTGTTTTCCCTCCTTCTGTATTGTAGCTAAGTCCAGGATTATCTTCTTCTGTGTTTATTGTACTCCTTGCTTGCAACCAGCAAAGTAACATCAGCAGAGGCAGACAGAGACTGCTTCTTATGTGAAACTTAGAATTATTCATTCTAGACAGAATTTATATTTTAATGCTTATGAAAATCTCCAAAGTAGAGTCTATTCCCCAGGCAAGTATTATGTACAGCAGAGCAGACCTGTCGCACTCAGGCTGGAGCTGAAAGAGCATCTCCATGACAAAGCGCTTCTCCATGAGAATTGAGTCTTTTGTTTCTCTGCTATCAGGGGAGTAATTTTGGTCATCTACATTTTTTGTATAATAAGGACACCTGTTTGCTAATAACTAAGCTGAGGGTATCACAACACAGCGTATTAAAAATAACATGGGACTCAATACTCTGTAATGATCTATATGGGGGAAGAATCTAAAAAGGAGTGGATATATGTATATGATAACTGATTCACTTTGCTGTACAGCAGAAACTAGCACAACATTGTAAATCAACTATACTCCAATAAAAATTTTTAAAAATATACTAATATAGATGTAGCTACTTTTGGGCTTCCTATATAGACAATAAAATTTATATAAAAAAATAACATGGGAACACAGTGCAGATCACACATATACACAGATCTTCGCTCTTGGTAACTTAACGGACCGTAGCTTTTTCTAAGTGGCTAAATTGACTTACAGATTTTCTAGAATTTATTGCATTTCATTTTAATAAGCAATTATTATAGTTAAATAGCTAATTACTTTATAGCAGGTGTAACAAGTATCATGAGGGTGTCATCCACTAAAATGCTTTATCACTGCTTTTTCGGTGTCACAAGGTAATAATCAAAGGCAGAGCTTAAAAGAAATAAAATGAGTTCCATTAGTGAAGCAAATTAAGATTTCATTCAGTGAGACTCAGTATGCTTGAATGCTACGTGAATAAGCTAACGTAGGCTAGAAACAATAGGCCTACTGAAATGGTTTGTGCTGAGTGAGTGACCAGACAGACTATCACCCGAGTCCACGCAAGGGCATGTTCCTCCTGGAGGAGCTAAGTGTTTGGGATCCTTTTCTCTTTTACTGGTTAGCAGACTATATAGAGAAGGTATAGGTGTTTTTGTGTCTTAATTTGTGACTGTGCTACAGAGGCTGAGAAACTGAGAGGTTAAAAATTAGGAAAATCCTCATTCTTCTATGGGTCTGTATGGAGGTAATATTTAAAATTAAAGACCAAAATCAAGATGTGAAGGTATTGATTTTTATAATGTCTGTAGCTAGGGATGCTGATTCATCTACGTTTTAGAAGATCAGGAAGTCAAACTGTAACAGGAATTTACCAGTTCTCCAGGGATAGCGATAAATGTAACTGTTGATATAAAACATCAAAAATAAAAATAACCAAGCAATCAAAGGACTTACCAAATTAAAAATCCTCTCTTTGATTATACATATATATGTAATCATATATATTTGAATATACATACAATTATATATTTGTATATATAATCATGTATTTGAATACATATGTATTTTTAAATATATATGTATTCTCAAGCAGTTGACAGAATCATGGAATATTTGAAATATTAGAATTAATAGACGGGTTAAGAATTATATTATTTATCCTCTATTTTTGTAATAAAAAATTTGAGGCCAGAGGGTTGAATTGACTTATCCAGTTTCCATAGTTAATGGTCAGGATAACACTTCCTTAAAGTATAATAATATTTGCATATAAATCATCTTTCTGTGCCTCTGCTTTAAAACTTCAACTTAACTCATTCAGAAAAAAGGATTTTAGTTTGGCCTCAAATTTAATCTCTTTATTTACCATATAGAAGGTATCTACATTATCATGTAGAGTGAAAAGTTAATCTAAATTGCTCTTGAAATTCATCTGCTACTCAGTATAAACATTCTGACCTTCATTATCTTGCAAGTAAAAATGTGATCATATTAACATTGACACCCAAATCTAGTTAGCTCCAAATGCCTACCTGCCCAGGCAGAACCTTAGGCCAATCCCTTCCCAAGTGAACTCAGGAATTCTCAGAGTGGCCATGACTCACTCAGCAATACAGCTCTTAATGTTTTCTTCCATATTCTTGTTGGTGGTCTGCTGTCCCTAAGTCCTAAACCACTGCTTTAAGATGCTGCTGTGTATTTGGTGCAGAAGTAGGGAGACTAGCTACTTAGTGTCCAGTGCAGAATTTCTTGTGCTCAGAGCCTCAGAACATCTTCACACACTTCTGCTGAATCCTTGAGATTCAGTACTCAGACACCATCCACCATCCATTTTTCTACCTCTTCCCTACACTCTCTCCTAGCCCCCCCAAAGCCTCTTCCTTTTCCAGAAAATATTATAAGGCAAATGGAACACTGCAGAGGAGGAGAGTGCTATTCATGTCACTTTTGAAGAAGCATTTGTGTTTCATCTTCACCCAGCCAAGATAACATTTTAAGAATATTTTGAGATACATTTTACTTTCTGAGAACTGGCACGAATGATATGGGTCATCATTACTTTAATTAATCACTACTGTTTGTAAGGATGATGGTTTGTGTAGTTTGGCCAAAATATTGAGCCTCCGTTCAGAAATATTTTCTCAATTATTCAACTAAAAACCCATCTCTGAAGCAACTTCACAAAGGATAACTTTACTTTAATCAGTGCTTCTAGTACCTTATTTTCTATGAGTTCCAAATGGACCTCAAGTCTTTTTCTGGGCCATTGACATGGAAAATGATAGTTGGCAGTCAACGGTCATTAAAAACATTCTTAGAATGCTGCTATAGCATTGGGCAGCCATTACTGTCATGTTGTGAGTGAAAAAGGCAGAATCATAGTATTTTAAAAACGGAAAGGAACTTAGAAATAATTTTCTTCAACTCCCTCGTCGTATAGATAAAAGCAGTCATGTAACAACTTGTCATTTTATACCCAATTCAGAAGTTTGCAATATTCTTCTATAAAAAGAAAACATACAATCAAATAAGGCACTATTCTGTGCAGAGACAGTTTATTTGAGCATCACATTTCTATTCCATTTAACCATTGCACTGGTGTATCCAGTGGTAATTCCCATCCTTGATTTATAACAATCCCAGGTGCATTTTACATTCCATCCATGAAATTACTGAAACACCGCAAAAATAATTCACACTGTAGTAAAGAATCCCACAAATATAATTTCATAGGGTGGGAATATTTTGCAACAAAATACGATTAGGTAGATAAAGCAGTTTCTAAAATAGTGGGATTCTTAGAGCACTGATAAAATTAGTTGAAGCCTGAATGAATATCTTGAATGGCTGCAGAGGAGGGGATCAAAGATTAGAAAATTAACTTTATGTTTTTATGGATAAATGCAATAACATTTAAGTTTCTGAAAATTCAATCAGGATGTTCAAATTCATTTCCACTTGATTGCCTTGTTTCTCTTGTATCATGTTAAACCAGCCTTGGGTCTTCATGACTCCCCAGTGAATTTCCAATTCCTTGCCCTTCCTAAGAGCCATCTGTTGTATTGAAGTTCCCACTAGATCTGACATAAACATTTATGTTTGAGTTCATCTTGAGCAGGGACTGTGCCTAATAAATCCCTGGAACTCTGTACTGCCCAACACATAGTTACTAAGTTTATTTTTCTCAAGGTATCTTCTCTGACAAAGGTTCTATTTTGGAGCTAATTTAGCTGAAGCTAGCACACTAACTTCTTCTAATTAATTAAAACCTTTAAAATGATGATAAAGGTATTGGTGATCATTGAGAGTCCAGGATGGTAAGAGCTCTTTTAAAGAAATCTTCATCTAAGCAAACAAAATGGTCATATGAATTGAAAATATTTATACAATATTCTTCCCATGAGTCAAATTCAGATGATGGAGATCCACTAGAGTGACTGTATTGACATAGTTTATTTAAGGGCTGTCAATGTACCATTGACTAGAAGCAAATTGGTTATAATTGACTTGAGAATGTTGTGGTGACTGCGTTCATTGTCTTCTGAAGGTGACTTATAAACTCAAACCAGTATCCTCCTGGACATATTTAATAATGCATTCAGGGAGGCATTTTGCCAAATTCCTTTGAGACGGTATTTTAAACATGCATTTTGATGAATGGCATGTAGGTAATGACCTTGTTCAATCGACAGAGCCTAGTACACAGTGAAGCATTGACTAACAGAGAGTTTATTACAGTAAGATGGAATTTATTTTTCTACATTGGATATTTATTTGCCTCAATGTGTTATTTCAATTTTAGAGAGATTTTTTTTGTTTTGATTATGAAATCAAAACATGTTTATTGTAGAAAATTAGGAAAATACAAAAGAAAAAGGGAAAATAATTTAAAAATTAACTCAGTTCAGAAAAATAACCACTATTTCTATTTTGGTCTAAATCTTTTTAGATAAAATGTATAGATATATGTTTATTTTCATATATTTTTATTTTTTATAATTTTTATATTTAATTTTATTTAAAATATTTTTATTGATTACTTTAAAATTAAAAGTAAACAGTACATATTGTTGTATAATTTAACATTTTTATACAATGCATTTAATGGAAATATTAATTATGTGTGAAGTATTAATTATATGTAAACAACATAATTTATTTCTCTAACTCTATAATTGGGCACTTATATTATTTCCTTTTGCTTGTCTCTATTATGAGTGATTCTTTGATGAACTCTTGTGTTCTTAAATCTTATTAGTCCCTTTTTAGTTGTTTAAACATAAGATTGTGTCTTGTGCAAAATTCCTAGAAACAGATATTTGGATAAAAGGAGGGAGAACTGTTAAATACTCTTGCCTTGCGTTGCCAAATTGTTCTCCATAAAATTTGATACAGTTTTTACTCACATTATCAATTAAGGAGAATCTGTTTGCTGCTCCTTAATTAATTTTATCAGTTTTTGTAATATATTATCATTTTACAACCCATGTGTTTCTATGAGAGAAAAATGTTTGCTTATGATATTATAATATCTAAATTTATTTTAACAAGCATTTTACTTTCCCAAAGTAGTATTTGTATGTATAATTTACAGGAAACTGTGATAGTTCCTACTTTTCTTTTTAGTCTTATATTGGAATGATTTAACATCAAATATTTATTGAGTGGCTACTATGTATAATGCCTCACTAGAGTAGTAATGAACAGAAATGCCAGATTCATGGAAAATTGGAAAAGGTATGTATAATTAGATATCACATTTGGTCCATGATCTGGAAGGCAGACCTCTGGATACAGACTGGGGACAGTAGTTGGCTTACGTGTTAGCTGACGTGGTATTTTATGGAACACCTGGGACAGCACAGGTATGGACCAATCAGAAGGGACACAGCTGTTGGACAGATGTGAGCTGGAGGATCACAGGGCAGAGACCCTGCTACATCCTTATAACAGCCCTATTTTTCAGGGTTGATGTTTAAATGCTCACTGTAACTAATTTTTCTTTTTAGAAAATGTCATTGGATAGTCTGCTCACATATTAAATTAAAATACTATGTATGTATTAAATGCAAATATCTTTGTAACTACTCTTCAGATCCCTTTTACACCTAACAAAATAGCCAACTTTGGTACCATTTTTCTTAGCCACTTTGACACTGTAATCACGTCTCTTTTTCTGAAGCTAATTTTATTTCTAGAAGTTGGTATTTCTTTATATGATGAAGTACTAATAGTAACTTTACCAACATGGGGAGTTTAGAGAAGTCCTCTGGGGCTACAAATGAGTTTTTCTCTTTTAACTTTATAGACACCTAAATTATTTTAAACTACCAATATATATATAATTAACAATGTATTTATTTGTAAGTAAGCAGTAGTTCATGGTGGGCCCTTCAGAATAACATCTTACTTTTTCTATAGCAATTCACAAAGCACTTAGCATATAATATTTCATTTACTTATGGCAACAATCTTTTAAAAGAGGCAATGTAATTCATATTTTATAAATAAGGAAACTGAGACTGAGAGAAATCGAACTATTTGCCTTAATGTACACAGCTTATAAGTAGCATAACCAGAGCCCAAATTCTGGGATTTGTTTGCTTAAATCTAATATTCTTTCTACTATAACTACCTTATGACTTGGCTTTTTTAAAAAAAAGTTTTTAGTATTGACTACAATTAGTTTTGTTTTAAAAGAAGATGTTTTAAAGGGCTTTATCAGTTTTTAAATAGACTAAAAGCCTTTGCATTTCAGGATGCAATAAAAACTCTCACTTACATAAATGTTGATTAGTTAGGTTTTTAAATATTGAATCATGGTCTCCACTGACAAAAATTTATTAATGCATTCTAATTTTCTTATTTTACATCCCATTTTCATTAACAAACCTGAAATATGTGATGAGGCACAAATTCTTCTCTGTATTTGATAGTCCATTAGGTTCTGTGCTGTGTATCCAGCAACTGCCACCATCCTCCAACCTACAGAAGCAGATATCTTATGAATTACAGATTTTTTACATAACTGAAGACAATGGCTACAAGTCCATTTGGATTTAAATAATTTAGAACTAATCTGCTATGTGGAGTGGGACAGATCCACTTTATATGGCAAAATAAGAAAAAGATAAACAGGATTAATTTGATTTACTCAGGAATATTTTAAGTAAAGATTAAAATTAAAGTCTACCAATTCTATTAATTAACATAAGCACCGTTAATTCCAAGGGAAAAATCAGGTACCAATGACAGGGATTTGTCTATTTTCTTTCCAGTAACTGTAAAATATAGGGTCATTTGCAGTCCAAGAATCATATGGTATATATCTATAGAGTATAAAATGTCTATTAGAATAAAATATCTTGCACCATTGTGATGGTTAATTTTGTGTGTCAACTTGACTGGGGCAAGGGAAGCCCATATAACTAGTTAAACATTATTTCTGAATCAGTAAAAATGCTTCCGGAAGAGATAAGCATTTGAATTGGTGGACTGAGTAAAGCAGATGGCCTTCCCCAGTGTGGGTGAGATCATCCAATCCACTGAGGGATGGGATACAAAAAGGCGGTGGAAGGTCAGATTTACTCTCTGCCTGACTGATGAACTGAGACACTGATCTTCTGTCCTCAGCCCTCTTGATTCTGAGGCCTTCACACTCGGACTGGCATCTACACCATCCACAATCTGCTCTCCTGCTCTCAGGCCTATGAACTACACCACTGGTTTTCAGGGGATCTCCAGCCTGCAGACAGCAGTGGGACATCTCAGCCTCCATAATTACATGAGCTGATACCTTACATTAAATCTCTTTCTAGATATATATTATAACAGTATTTTTAGAAATATAATTATATACTAGCTCTTTCTGGATATAAAATTATAGTATATTTAAAATATAAATATGCAATACAAATATGGCATATTTGTAAAATAAATATATAATTAAACATATAACAATTTATAGTTATTAGATATATATTATATATTATATAATTATAATATCGACTATATAGTAGATGTATCTATATTTAATAAATATATAGTATTAAGATATTTAATATGGTATTAATTAATGTATAATATTATATGTATATATTCCATTTGTTATGTTTCTTGGAGAACCTTGCTTAATGCAACCATAAACATCCTTATTTTCTGGTTGTGCTGGATAGAATAATGATCCCTCCAAAATGCTCATATTTTAATCCCAGGAGCCTGTGAGTGTGACCTTATAAGGAGACCTTGCCAGTATGATAAAGTTAAGGGTCTCCATATGGAGAGATTATCCTGGTGGGCCCTAAATGTAATCACAAGGATCCATATAGGAGAGAGGGAGAGGGAGATTTTATTATAGAAGAAGCTACTGTGAAGACAGAAGCCAGACACTAGGCTGCTGGTTTTGATGATGGAAGAGGGGCCACCTGCCAAGGAATGTAGGTGGCCTCTAGAAGTGGGAAAAGCAAGGAAATGGATTTTCCCCTTGACTCTCTGATGGAACCAGCCCTGCCTTCAGCTTGTCTTCAGTCCAGTGAGACTGATTTTGGACTTCTGACTTCCAGAACTGTTAGAGAAAAAATTTGTATTGTTTGAAGCTACTAAGTTTGTGGCAATTTGTTACAACAGCAACAGGAAACTAATACAGTGATGAAACCTATTCTGGACTCAGTTTTCTTCTCTCCTGATAAAATTTCTATACTCTGTGTCTCTTAGGCATTTCACAAGATGCATTTGCTTCTGGACATCCCAATCCCATAATTCTGAGAGGTCATCCCTTACAGAAAGGCATGTGGATAGGGTCAGGCATAAGTCCTGGGGCTTGAGGAAAGTCTTACTTAGAGCTTTTGGAAAGGTTCCAGGGGAAGGCAGTTAAGGATCCGTGGGGCTGGTTGGGCTATAGGCAAGACAGCCTGTGCAAGCTGGGCATGGTGTTCCTCTCAGTACACAGTGGTCAGTGGCCAGTCCTCAGGAAGGAATAAGGTAGCCTGGGTCTTGGCACTTGGTCTTCTGCTCACTCCTGCATCAGGGTACACAAGCAGATGATGGGTAAACCAAGAGAAGCCACAGTCTCTGGCGAATTATCCCTGCAAAATGCGGTAAATTTCTAGAATCATTGGATCAAAAGAGGTAGACATCCAGAATGATGAAACCCAGAAATTGCCCAGGGAGTGAATTTAGCATAATTTAAGAGTAAGTTCTTTGGTTCATTTTAACAGACCAGAGACTTAAAAAATAGTGTAACATCTGAAGTTTTGGAATCTATGCTTTATTTCCCCTGTGCATCATCCTTAGGCTTTTCTCAAGTGAAAATTGTCAAGCGAGGGAGTGCTGACCATGAGCTAGCTGCTCTCTCCTGGCAAGCAGGCTGACCACAAAGAGGCAAACATAACAGGGTGGAAATATCAACTCTCACTTCTTTTTTGCTGGCTTAAGACTTGGTAAGTTGTTTGATCAGCCAAGAAATCTAAACTGCAAGCAGAGAGTCTACATTTCTGGGCCATAATCTGTTTACCCCTGGGCACCCTGTTCTTTGCTTAACTACCCTGCCGCTCTGCCTTGCTTTCCTTTGAGTCATGATCTACTTGAGATGACATGGTCTCTTGAAGTGACTTTGCTGCGCCCCAATGACTTGCAGAGATTTCAGGATGCAGGGTTTTCACCTTTGACTCACAGCTCTCTTTTTCCTTTGAAAATGGACTGGGAACAAATCTAACTGTTAATAGTACTCAATCATTACTCATTTTGGATCTCCTAAGAATGGTGACCAGTCAGCTCATAAGGTTGTAGGATGAGTTCTTTCTTGGAAGGCACCTTGGAAGGAGATTCAAATAAACTTCAGAGAGACAGTTCTGTGTATCTTCCATGGCTGAGATAAAGTATTTGAATTCTGCATAATTGGGTTATTTTCCCAGAAGATTATCAGCCCAGTGGATACAGACTTCTGTTGGACTCTGCTATTAGTTTATCAGGTTTGATGAGAAATAGATACAGACAGAACATAGTCTGTGCTCAGACTAGATTCCCATTACATGTGGAAGAGGAGCAGATCACAGCAGGAATTGGAGGCTGCAGTGTCTGCAATTAGCACGGGGTTTAGTCTATGGCTGGGGCAGCTCAAGGGTGTGAGGTACTGTGCACCACCTGGGAGAAGAGCTTTGAAGGAGGTGGTCAACACCTCTATTTGATCTTTACTGCATGAGACATCACCTAACACTCTTTTTACTCAATGCCCTAATTTTTGGCTCTTTCTGGATTTCCATCTCCTATCACTGTCTTCTGCTCCTTAGCACAGGAGGGGACAGGCAGGTGAGAGAAAGCACAGGCAAAAGGGCAAGGAGGATGTGAGGATAAGGCTGACTTCTGGGGAAATTTCTTTTCATTAACAAAGGTGCTGATAATTCAGGCTGTGCACACAGTGGAGAGGGCAGGAACCCAAGTGGATTCACCAGACGTTCCCATTCTCAGCTCGCTAAGATATTTGGAATTATTGCCAGGGGTTAGAATCAACATTGCCGTTGTTCACAGATTGAATAAATAATATATGCCATTTACTTGTGTTACTATGCTTCAGATATAACAGAATATAGATTTATTTTTAAATGAACTATTACTTTTCTGTTTTTCATTTGTTCCCCAATATAGCATAGTATAATTAATAGTACCATCACGTGGACATCTGGAAAACAGAGCTCTTTTTTTCTTCAAATTTTATAAAACTAAGAGCAGACAAATTCTGACACCTTAGAAGGACCAGATGTTTTGTTGGATAAATGCAGCCATAACTTCCCCAAATACAATAGATATTCTGTTCACACAATATAAACCTGTCACTGGATGCATTTTGTTCTTTCATTGAAATTTGAGAATTAGCCTATTTTATTTCTTTCAAAATCAGTTGTTTGTCATCAGGTAACTGTGTCGTTTAGAATTAAAATATGAACAGACATATTCTTCCTCTTAGAAAAAAATATAGACTGAAAAGGGGGGGGATTCCTCACAATTCTATCACTCAAGATATTTAATATTAATATCTGGGTGTATATCCTTCTGTAACTTTTAAAATATACATGTGTATATATAATATTTTTTAAAAGAGATTTTGTCCAGGCTCTATTTATAGCTTGTTGTCTTTTTTCTTCAATTTACCAATTTAGGATTAACATTTTTCCATGAGACATCTTGTTAAAATTTGAAATTCCCTATTAAATCATTTTCAAAGGAATCTGTGATTGAGGTAAATCCAGGTTTCTAGAGAGCAGAAAGGAATTCTTGTTTCCCTTTGAAATCATGCCTGGAAGGTATGACAAGCTAATGTGACTACACAAATTTTTTTTCTAACACATCTTCCTCCCAACTAAATAATTATGATTTCTTTCCTTATGCCACGTGTTCTTTTATGCTTTTTGTTCTTTGTCTGTGACTAAAACCTCTTTAATTAGGAGCTAGAGAAATCACTCTAATTTAGGATTCATTTAAAATTCACTGGTCTGCACTTACAATTCTAATCTTTCGCTGCTTGTGTCCATTTATTAGGGTGCTTTTAGCATTGCATAGCTTCCTATCTCTAAAAATAAAAAGTTATTTCAAAGCCTATTTAAAAGGCTCTCAGGAGTGCATAGATATCAAATAGCACTCTAATATTTCACAGATTTTAGTTTAAATGAGATAGAAACATGTGAACTAAATTTCCTTTAATAAAAACACAAGCTTGCAAATTACAGACTGTATAATATTTCCCTGGCTATAACCTCCGGAAGAGCAAAGTACCTCTTCAGGGGATAAATTTTAGACTGAAAGAACAATAAAATGGACTCAGAGGAGAGTAACAGAATAAAGGCTTAGAAAATAATACCTGTAGAGCAAATAACAGAATTATATTTTTTGCCTTGGTAAAATGGCTGTTAGCAATTACAGAGTTTACAATGGCAAATTGAATAGTGACCACTGTTAACTAATGTGAAGGATGAAACAAGAGCTGGAAGCCTTAAAATATTTAGGTCATATCCCTCTAAAAGGGCATTAAAAAAAACCAGTCATTTATTAGAAAGACAGTGAAGTTGACGGAGAGTACATTGGACCGGAAGTCAGGAGATCTGAGTTCTATTTGGGCACTGCCTCTGATTCATCATGCAATCCTTCAAACATCCTATTATCTCCCTGAATGACAGTTTACTCATCTTTTAAATAAAATGATGGAACTAAGAATCGCTAATATTCCATCATGCTATGACATGCTATGATCAGGGTAGTATCATTCTTATCCAGTGTGGCAGAGACTGTCAGTTGCCTTCTCCAACATCCATCTACCCCTTCCACCTTAGAAACAAATCCTGATACTTTTAGCTGGCATAATTTTTCCTAGAATAAAAGACTATATGTCTTAGTTTCCCTGTAGCATAGTGTGGCCATGTAACTAAGATCTAGTAAATGAAGTGGAAGCAGATGAATTGCATGGGACCATGGGAAGGTAGCTTTAAGGGAGCTGACTCAGCTTCAAGGGGTCCCTTTTTTTCTTGTTCTTTCTTTTTCTCCTTCAGACACAAGACTCAGATGAGCTGGCTTAAGCTTCAGAAGTCACCTTGGACCATGAGGTGATCTTGAGAATGGAAGCAATTGTCTAGGTAATGGAACAAAGATAACATCCTGGGTGTCCTTAATGACACCACAGAGTCACCATGTATGTCCTGGTCTGTTCTGTGCTTTTTTACATGAGAGAGAAGTTCATATCTATCTTTGTTAGGCAATGCTATTTTTTTTTCTTTTAAAGCAGCTATATCGAAAATTGACTGATGCAGTCAATAAAATGTGATTATTGTTGTTTTAAAATAACTACAGCTACCAATTATTTTTCACTTAGTAGATGCCAGACATTGTGCTAAGTGTTTTATGCACATTGTCTGATTTGATTTGTAAAATACAAATACTTATGAGTTAGGTGTTATTATCTATAATTTATAACTAAGGAAATAGAAGCTTAGAAAGATTAAATAGTATCTACAGGGTCGTCATGGAGCTCATAAACGACCCACCTTGGATTCTAGACCAGTTTGGGATGTGACTCTAAAACTTGTTCTCTCAATCACTATCGTCAGTTTAATGCAGTCATTCTTCTCTGTGGGTAAAAGATGCACAAGGAGCACAATGTTAGATAATATTTCTAGAGAGCCTTATAGAATTATCAAGATGTAGAAAGTATTACATTTAATCTTTTCCTGAACAAAAGTAGGAAACAAAGATACATCATGCCTGCACTATAATACAGATAATAACTATCCCCAGATAATAACTAACTATCCCCAAACCTTACTTAGACAAATATTTTACCTTTATATGAGATTTTTTTAAATGGAAATGACATTACCTGATATCAAAGACTACATTGGGGATTAAATACAATGATATATGTAAAGTTAATAGGTACACAATAGGTGCTCAATAAATGATACCTGACAGCATTATTATTTAAGGGATCCATAGTGATAAATATGAAAATCTGGGGGAATCAGAAATATTAGGTTCAAATACAGCCTCTGCAACTTGGTAATTTTGTGAACACAGTTCAGTCATTTAACTTTGAGGCATTTAATTTTCTAAGGAATGGGTTACTTATTTTACAGAATTATATTTAGAGGTAATGTTTTTCAAGTGCCCATTCCAATGCTTGACATGTTCTAGAATCCCAGCAAATGGAAGTATTAATATTATCATTATTATTATTCTCAAAGGAGTCTAATAAACTGGTTTGCCAACAGTTATTTTCTCATTGTTTCATCAACTTACATGGAAGAATGCTTGCTGTGGGGTGTGGCTGAGCGACAGCAATGTGTGCCTGTAATTCAGAGGCTGCTGTGGGCTGGTTTCTGTCAGAGCAGACAGCTGCAGTACGCACTGTGACAGACAGTACACTGGCCCATTTTGCTGGTCCTGCTAGATTGCTTTGCAATTCAAGTTTGTCTTCTTCAATCATTGTTTCTGTGCATGCCTTGGTCTCCTTTCTGCCTTTGCCCTTTAACCAAGGTCATCCCAACCTCAGCAGGCCAAGAGGAGACTGGTGCTTGCTGGAAACACAGGGCATAATTATCATGGGAGAGAGGTACCAGGCTAGATGGGGCTTTACAAAGTGGGTACTCCATGTGAAAACATTTTCACGTATTTCTGTTTTTCATTCTTTTGGCAAATTTTCACTCTTTTGAAAATTGTGTCTCATAAAAATCAAATAATAAAACAGTACAGAATGAAAACAAAGGTTTTCTTATATAAATATCACTTATTTAATTCTTTCTAACATTAACAATGCATTTAGAACTCTATCAGAAGGTTGTCCTCAGTTATTAGGAGTGCATAACTCTCAAAGCCTCATGCAAAGTTCTAAACTGGTAGAAATGTTTCCCCATCTCTCCTTACTTCCTTCCCCTCCCAGTCAAGTTTTATTTGAGATTAAAACATTTACATACCAATTTTTTCCATTTTAAAATTCCCAGATTTTACCACATCCTTCACGGAAAAAGTATGACTCTAAACTCCTGCTTCTAGGCTACTCGTGATGAAGAATCTGCTGGAAGCTCTGGAGGACAGGTGCTCACTGTCTAATGTTACACAGCTCTCCTCTCTCAACTTACTACCCCAGGAAAGGGATTTTTTCCTGAGCGGGAGGGAGCTGAGGAAGTCTGGGCAATCCACAACAGACCATCTGAAATCATTTTCCCAGGCGGCGGAATAAACACCTAGCCAGACGTTACATTGTTTTTCAAAGAGGTGAGTCCTTTCTTGTTTCCTAACTGCCATCTAAAAAATTATAAACAAAAATTAAGCTGTTGATGCATGCAAGAAATCCTAAGCAAGAAATAGCTCTTCTTTTCTAAAGGAAGCAGTTGTGGAGGGTAGGTAGTGTAGGTCTGGGTGAGTCGTTAAATAGTGGTTTTGAAATCAAGGTCAATTTTCTTTGGTAATAAGGTATGTGTAAATCAGAATTTCTGAGATTACCACAAAAGAAAAAGAAGGTGGTTAAAGGATTGGGTGGTTTAACTGTACTTACGTTCTTTTTTATAACTGCATTCTTTGAAGGAAAATGTAAAGTTCTGTTTAGATTCTATAGAAAAAAATTTTAGAAAACCTAGCTAACTTGAGCATTTGTCCCCCTCTGCTTTTTCTGTTACCGTTAACCCCAGAATTGCTCCTGCTGCCCGTGCAAGGATGACATTAAAATCAGCAATGGTGTTAGTTTAACGGCTGCTAGACTACAGGGCTCTAGGAGTTCACTATGCTTCTTATATTCAACACCTGCCATTATTTCCAAGTGTGTTATTGTCATGCCTCTCTTATTACTTCTTCCTTTGGGCTCCCATTGCAATTTGTACGTGTTACTATTGTAGAATTTATCAAATTGCTTTATAACTAGCTGTTTATGTATCTTCAATACATATGATTTTTGATATCAGAAAACACTATGTCAGTAATTTTTTGGTCTCCAGTGAATAGACTAGTGCTTTGTACATAGTAGGTGTTTAATAAATTTTTTATTGATTGAATGAAAGCTCTCCTGGCCATGCCCATTATTTGCAGACAAAGAACCTTAGGGTGTAATCGGATTTAACATCTGATCTTTGGAAAACACTTAGAGAAAGTGTTCCAACAACACTCTTTAATAAAATAAATTTAGTGTGGCATATAAGAATGTGTTCAACCCAGAGATTAGCTTCCTTTTTAATAATGAGCTATCCCAGCAGGTTGTGTCTGGATGTGATGCTTTGGCTCACTCTGGGTTGATATCAAATAATTTTTCTCCATTTTTCCCCTTCTCAGATGTTCTGTGGAGCCCCTGTCATAAGTGCAGGGCCAAAGGGAGGGCTGGGCACAGTTTTGCTCTTCCACAGAACATCTCTAATTCAAGCATAGACCATAACCTTCATCACGTCTGCCAACGTACACAGGTATATCCTTGCTGGTGATTTTATTTTTGTTTTCACCTCTGGCTCTTTAAGAAATGCAACACTTCATGGGTGTGGCTTTGCTTCTTGGAACTAGTGACCCTGCGTTAGATAGGTTGCGGTGCCACTGTTGGCAGGCTGCTGGCCCAGAGGGAGTCTGCTGCTTGCTGAATTAGCCATGTCTGCTTTGTTGAGTCAAACTGGTCTCAGCAGAGGCACAGAAGGCATGTTGTGGAAGTTGTGAGTGCCACTTTCCCTCCACCCCCTTTACAACAAAGGCATTTATTCCACCAACTTCTGGGAGTGTTGGCAGCTGAAGCGTTGGCAGGCCTTGTTGGAACTGCGTCACAATTCAACTTCCATCCACCCAACCCTGCTTCCTTCAATTATCCATGTGTATTGGTACCATAAACCTCCTGCATGCAAGTCTTCATCTCAGATCTGTTTCCCAGAGAACCGCACCTAAGACAGATAGGAACTCAAACCTACATGCACATTGAGACTTAATGATGGATTCAGAGCATAAGGGCTGGAGAAAGGGAATGAATCAGTACGTTGTAGACTCATGACAACTAGTTCTGCAGGCTCTTGTTCAACCTGGGTCCCTGAATTCTCCCAGGCTCTAGTGGGAGAACTCTGATATCAGCTATGATCTAAGTCTTAGCCTTTCACAGGCTAAGATTCTTTAGTCATGACAACAGGGAATGTCCTGAGCTGAGAGCTATCAAGCATTCATAAAAATCCAAATCTTTGAGAATCACAATAGGGAAATAATAAAGCAAAATTTTTAATATCAGATAAACTTGGGTTCAAATCCTTACTCCAATAATCATGAGATCAGTAATTCTAGGTTATTTATTTTACCATTCTAATTTTCAGTGTATTTGTTGGTAAATAATAATAATAATGATAATAATAATAAAAAACACTGCCTCAGATAACTCTTGTTATGTTTAAGACAGAAAGCTCACGCAAAGCATATATTATAATGCCGGACATTTTTAGAGCACACAGGATTTTTAATTACGAGATTCTAATTCTTGGCTTGAATATACTACTTACTCTCCGTTTAAAGACTCTGTGGGATGGCTTTAATAATCTTCACCTCAAATTAGTTAAGTTTTGCAACTTTTGTTATAGAAACCTCTTCTTTACAGCTAACCCAAAATCTTCTGTAGCAGTTTCTACCCCCTTCTGCTTATGGCTCTCCATGTTTTATATGAACATTCTAGCTTACTGTACATTTTCTTTAACCTAGAGTTATGAAGACTTATTCAAATCCTTAGTGAATTAACCAAACTTTGAAGAGAATATTTTCATCTCTGTTCAATAGATTCTCTCTAATCTAGAAAAAAAAGCGCCTTATGATGAAAACCAATGTTTATCTCTGGCTTTCCTCTACTCTGTGCTACTTCTAAGGCAATCAAAGATTTCCAAGCCAGTTTATAGCCCCACTTTTTTAGAACTCTGAAGTTTCCTTTGTGGAATCTTAAGACTAGCCTGGCACATAGTGTCTGTGCCCATGCAAAGAGCATATGAGCATCCAGACACTTGATGCCCAAATGCTTCTCATTACGTGCGAACTTCCACCCAGCACTGGGCAGATTACATGGCCCCTGGAATTCCAAGTGAGCAGACGGCAGCCCTGCTCTCTCTTTGCTCTTGGGCATGAGTTGGTGTGGTCACTGTCATCCTCACTGGGGTCACCTTCCCCTGTCAGGACCACATCCCCAGGTTTCCCCATTCCCTCTTAGAGGTAGATTCATCTGAGTTTATTCCTGACCTAAGTGTTACGAAGCAGAAGCCATTGGCATTGTCTCAAAGCACTGGGTAGGCGGGCCGGCCTCTTCTTTCCCATCCACCTCAGCATCAGGGACCCGCTGATATCTCCCATTCCCAGCATGCTCCTCTACTTCTTAAAAATACCATGTACATGACTTATAAGGAAGTAAAATGACTAATACGTATGGGAATATCTTTTGAGTGCGATGGCAAATATGGGCGAGATAAAGGTTAAATATTTACCTTAGACAGAACTCTACTTTGGAGTTTTCATACATTTATTTATATATGGGCGGGCAAAGGTGAGGGAAAGGAAGAGAGAGGGTCGTGGCCACGAGGACAAAGTGGGCAATTCCTGCAGAGCAGCCTCCTGAAGGAGCTCAGAGCCCAGATCTGGGCTGAGCTGGCCAGCAAACTAGCTCTTTGTTCAGACAGACAGGCTTTCTCTTGGTTGTTTCCCTGTTGTTGCCCTTATGTCAGATATGCATGGAGTAAGCTTTTTCTCTGATGCCCTGGGCATTTAGAAAGCTGGCTCAACCTCCATGCCACCCCCCTGCCCTTCCTCCCTTTGTTTAATCACAACCTGAAATGAAGAGAAATATTCATTTTTTTGGAAGTTAGTTCTTTTCACAAGGTCAGTTTGTGCCCATTACCCATTGAGAGGAGGACAACTTAAGCAAATGATCACATTTAATTAGAAAAAGAATGAGGCTTAGCTCATAATGACAATGGGCAATTTGAGTAATTAAAATTATTTTAGCAAAACATTGATTTCTTTTAAATTAAAATATGCCCAGAAGCTTATTTATATTTTATGTATATTCAAATGACTTTTTTATTATTCAGTCTTCCTCATTTTAAACCACTTGTGAGCTGACTTTTCCATTTATGCTGGAGGATGTTCTGTATCTCAGAGTAAAAATTGACAATGACCCATAAATACTTTAAATTTGTGAAACTATCTCTTACTAGCTAAACCACAATTCCTTCAGTGCAATAGCTGGGGAAAAGCATAGTAGAATTATAGAGAAAACAGTTCTTGGCTTTAACTTCTTATGTTCAGCAGACTTCTTATTGTTGAGATTCCCTAAATTAAAATGCAAAAACTCAGCTTCTTGACTAGGCTCGCTTACTTAACCTTAACAAAATATAAGGGTCTGTTTCATTAATCAGAAACACAGCAGACATAGTGCATGAATTTTATCTTCCACTTCGTCCTTTGTATTTCAGAATGATGAAAATATTAATAAAAGTCCTTGGATTTGGCAGCCAGACGATCGTATTCTCTTTGTTTCTGTCATGTTCCTATGTGAAATGAATTTTTCAGGCAGACTAAATACCTTAAGGGGCAAAAATTCCTATGATCCTCTCCCTGGGAAACCTTTAAAAATAGAATAAATTTTCATTTGTCTGGGTGCGGTTTTTTAAGCACAGTCTGTCTTTGGCAGAGGGATAGGTTAGTTGACCTATGGATGTTGCTTTAAGCTGTACGATTACTTAGGTGGAGAATTTTCTTTTAATCCTTGCCAGATTTAATTTATCACAACAACGCATGTTCTTATAAATGTTGTAAAACAAAAATGGGGCGCAATCTTCTTTTCCATTGTAAAGTAATAAAATGGTTTATTTCTCAAATTTGGGAAAGTAAGATTACAGCAGGAAAATGTATGTTTTTCTCCTCTTCAAACCTCTCCTGAAAGGTAGTGAAATATGATAAATGGCATGCTACTTAAGACAATGTGTTTTCAAACAACTGGACCAAATCAGCAAAATGGAACCATATGCTCCATCAAGACCACCTTCACATTCCTCACGTGAATCTGAAGCTGGGCATCTGGACAGACCAAGGGGGTTGACCATGCTCAGGTGTGCTGATGGATGCTGACAGAATGGGTAGTGGGAGAGGGCTGAGGAAAGCGATTTCACAGATATGGTTACAACCTGTTATGCATATATCATCTGTCCTCCTGCTGGCCTCCCAGACGCGCTGTGGGCAGCCACAAGTTCCCTGCTGTCCAGTCCCCCCTGCTTGGAGTGATTAAGTTATGAAAGTTTTCACTTTAACCTAACTCCAAAAGAAAAGAATAGTGTAATCATTTCAGTACATCGATCATTAATACACATACACACGCACACACACAGGCATAACAGTGGGTCAGTTTTTAAAAACTGTATTTTCTCTGTAGGCAAATTACAAATCATATTTATTCAGGTATTTCCCAGTTCCTTTTCTTTCTCTCTTTCAAGAGGAAATCCAAAGTTTGTTTGTTTTTAACAGTCAAGCTTTATTGAGGTATTAGTAGCTTACGTGAAAATGCAGGTGTGGGTGCAAATCAATGTTGTTTTGGTGAATTTATACAACAGTGTAATCATCACTACAATCCAGTTTTAAAGTGTTTCCATCACCCCAATAAGTTCCCTGTGCCCATTTGCAGTCAGTCGCTTCTCCTGTCTCCAGTCCCAGGCAAGTACTGAGTCCTTTCTGCCCCATAGATTTACTTTTTGTAAGAAATTTATAGAAATCAAATAGTAGAATACAATACAATTTTTGGAATGCTTCTTTCACTTAGCATAATGTTTTTGAGGTTCACCTGTGTTGTTGTAGCATGTGTCAGTAGCTTTTTTTTAAATTGCTGAATGGTATTCCAGTGTATGGGTATACCACATTGCTGTTTTTTTTTTTTTTTTTCCAATCAATTCACCAGTTGATAGACATTTGGATTGTTCCCAATTTGGGCTATCATGAATACGTTGCTCTGAAATTTTCAGATACAAATATTTGTATAAATGTCAGTTTTCATTTCTTTTGGGTAGATAGCCAGTAATGGAATTTTTGTGCCATATACTAAGTTTATGTTTAACCCTTTTTTAAGAAAGAGAAGTAGTTTTCCAAAGTGATTGTATTATTTTACATTTGCTTCAGCGATGTGTGGGGGGTTCCAGATTTTCCTGGCCAATACTTTTTATCGTCTGGGTTTTGATTATGGCCATCCTAGGGGATATGAAGTGGTATCTCACTGTGATTTTGATTTGCATTTATCTAGTGATTTATGATGCTGAGCATCTTTTCAAATGCTTGTTGGACATTTATATATCTTCTTTGGACAAATGTCTATTCAAATCCTTTCCCCATTTTTAAATTGGGTTGTTTGGATTTTTATTACTGATTTGTAGAAGCTCTTTATAGATCCAGTATACAAGTCCTTTATGAGATATATGATTTGAAATATTTTCTATCAGTCTGTAGCTTGTATTTTAATTTTAAAAATTTAAAAAACAAAAGTTTTAAAATTTCGATGAAGTCCAATTTATCAACTTTTCTTTTATAGATAATGATTTTAGTGTCATATCTAAGAAATCTTTGCCTAACCTATTTCAAAAATATTTTTCTCTCATGTTTTCATTAGAATTTTTATAGTTTTATCTCTTACATCTAGGTCTATGGTCCATCTTGAGTTGATTTTTGTGTGTGGCATGTTATAAAGAGCTAAGGTGATGATTGCTATTGCTGTTTTTTGCATGGATATCCAATTATTCTGACACCATTTGTTGAAAAACATTATCCTTTCCCCACTGAATTTCTTTGGCTCTTTGTCAAAGATCAATTGACCATAAATATAAGGGTTTATTTCTGAACTTTCTATTCTGTTCCATTGATGTGTATGTCAGTCTTCATGCTAATCACACTGCCTTGATTATTGTAGCTTTATAGTAAGTTTTTTTTGTTTTTTTTTTTTGCAGTACGCGGGCCTCTCACTGCTGTGGCCTCTCGCGTTGCAGAGCAAAGGCTCCGAACGCGCAGGCTCAGCGGCCATGGCTCACGGGTCCAGCCGCTCCACGGCATGTGGGATCTTCCCGGACCGGGGCACGAACCCGTGTCCCCTGCATCGGCAGGCGGACTCTCAACCACTGCACCCCAGGGAAGCCCTATAGTAAGTTTTGAAATTGAGTAAAGTCCTCCTACTTTGTTCTTCTTTTCTAAGTGGAGCCAAATCTTATCCTAGTAGCACTCCTTCCACTATAGGAAATGGTTTAATTTCCACTCCTAAAAGAATCATGAAAAGGGGGAACTCATCTTTGCCTTTATACCTCTACAAATGTGTTAGGAACTTTTTATTGGCTCTTGTGTAAGTTAGCCTTTGCAAAATAACAAACCACTTCAAAACTAGTGGCTTTAAAAAAAAAAACAAAAAAACATTTGTTTAACTCACAATTCTGAGTCAGCAATCTGAGATGTGCTTAGCTGAGCAGTTTTTCTCCTGATCTCAGTCATGTGTCTGTAGTCACCTGCCAGTCGTCTTGGTCATTCTGCTTCTGGTCATTCTGTTAACTGGATGTCAGCTGGGCAACGTGGGTAACTGGGCCATGTGTTTCTCATCATACAACAGCCTAGACTGAGCTTGTTCCCATATGGCAGCAGGGTACCCACAAAACAAGAGGAAAGACTTCTGAAATCTCTGCTCATCTCACTTTTGCTAATGTCCCATTGGTCAAAGCAAGTGACAAAGCCAAAACCAGTATCCACTGGGAGGGCTCTACCAAAGGAGAATACAGGTATATATGAACTAGTTGAAGGCATTGCTGGGGTCAGTCCACCACAGTTTTTAGCAACCTGGAGGAATTAACTGCTTTGAATGTGAAGAGAATCACGTTTCTGGGTGTACCAAACCAGTTATTTCTAAACAACAGTCTTTTGTCATTGGAACTTATGATTCCAGCTGGATGTCATTGGAACTTCTGAGAACACAGATTCTCAATCCATTGACCCCACATATCATCCGGTAGCGAATCCTAGAGTGGGATATAGAGAAATAAACTAGTTCCTTATAATTTTCCCTCAGATCACAAAACTTTGGGGAAACCCAAAGAACCAGAAATATTTCTTCAATAAGAATAATTAGGGATTCCCAATTCCATCGTTTCCTAACTTAACATGATTTACTTTTAGAACAGGGTAGTGTTAGAGATCCTAGTGTTCACACAGACCAAATCCGAAGGTTGTACCTTAGAGCTGCATTGAAGGGATAAGCATCCTGACATTAGGATACACTACTTTTATACAAATAAACAAGTCACGCAGGTGTTTTCCTGTATTTTTCTGGGGGGAAAAGAAGTAGAAGCAGCTACCTGTTTTTTTGGTGGGAAGACAGAGCTTTATTTCTAAATTCATGAGTCAAAATTCATTATTGTCTTTTTCTCCATGTGCTGTGGGTCACCACTGGCATTAGAATTTCTGCTGCCACTGCTGTTATGAAAACACTTGGAATGTTTTAGCAAAGAGGTGAGCTTGGAAGCAAATAAGAGGAAGGAAGCTGAGTAGTCTGGGCATAGCCCAGTAAGTAAAGTTGACCTGCTCACAAGCTGTATGGCTTTGGTGAGTAGTTTTATTATGTTAGAACAGTAGTTATTGATTAAATACACTCTTTGGGCCAACCAAGAAAACCAGCTACCAATGATGTTTGTATTGGAAAAAATAATTGAGCGAATAGTTTTACAAATACAATTCATTTATAAATTGGGTTTAACCTGAGTTGTGTTTATTTCAGCATATATATTGATAGATAAACCTGGATTTATCTGAGAATTTGGATAGACTTTTTAGCTAAACTAACCAATTAATTCAATTCCATGTAGACAATTCAAGCATAGCTCCTTGATTTCATTTTTATCTGACAAGTTTGTTGGTTAAAATGATTATTTTAGTGTATTATGTTGGGATTGTGAATATGAAATCAGACCAAATTTAAGTTATTACAAGTCTAGATCACTTGAGGTGCTGAGTAAGAGCCTAGTTTTTTAGTGTTGATGGGCACAGCTGTCATTATATAAAAGAGTTTATGAGGAAATGACAGCTTGTTCTTGGTCACAGATAGGCATAGTTGCTGCCTTCTAGAATGGTGATTTAATTGAATCACCTGCAGGCTTCAGGCTCTGTTTAAATATGTGGATGAAGCAAGAAAGATGATGTTGTCATCACCAAAGGAACAAAATAAAGTTCCTATAACCAACCCTAAAGAAATAGAGATCTGCAAACTGCCTGACAAAGAATTCAAGTAGTTATCTTAAAGATGCTCAGTGAACTACAAGAGAGCATGAGCAACTAAACAAAATCAGGAAAATAATATGTGACTTATAAATATATCACAAAACTACAGTAGTCAGAACAGTATGGAACTGGCATAAAAACAGACATGCAAACCATGGAACAGAACAGAGAGCCCAGAAATAAACCACACATATACAGTCAACTGATCTTCAACAAGGATGCTAAGAATAGACAATGGGGAAGGATATTCCTTTTAATAAATGGTGTTGGGAAAACTGAATATCCACATGCAAAATAATAAAATGGGACTCTTATTTTACACCATACAAAAAAACAATTCAAAAGAGATTAAAGGCTTAAATGTTAACAACTGAAACCATAAAACAGAAGAAAACAGGAAAAAGCTTCTTGACATTGGCCTTGGTAATGATTTCTTGGCTATGATACCAAAAGCGCAGGCAACAAAAGCAAAAATAGACAAGTAGGATTACAAGTAGGATTACATTAAACTAAAAAGATTCTGCACAGTAAAGAAAAAAAATCAATCAAACTGAAAAGGAAACTTAGAGAACAGGTGAAAATATCTGCAAACCATATATTTGATAAAGGGTTAATGCCTTAAATATATAAGGAACTCCTATAACTCAATAGCAAAAAACAAATAACTAAAAATGGCAAAGAACTTGAATAAACATTTCTCCAAAGAAGATATACCAACAGGTTTATGAAAAGGTGCTCAACATCACTAAACACCAGGGAAATGCAAATCAAAACCACAGTGAGCCAAAACCATACTTATTAGAATGACTTATTTTTCAAAAAGATAACAAATGCTGGTGAGGATGCAGAGAAAAGGGAACCCTTTTACATTCCTTGGTAGGAGTGTAAATTGGTGGAGCTGCTATAGAAAACAGTATGAAGGTTCCTTTAAAAATTAAAAATAGAGTTACCATATAATCCAGGAATCTCACTTCTGAATATATATCCAAAGGAACTGAAATAAGAATCTCAAAAAGATATCTGCACAACCATGTTAACTGCAGAATTATTCACAACAGCTGAGACATGGAGGAAGCAACATAAATGTCCATTGATGGATAAATAGATAAAGAAAATGTGGTATATACAACCAATGGAATATTATTCAGCTTTAAAAAAGAAGGAAATCCTGCTGTATGTGACAATATGGATAAAACTGGAGGACATTAAGCTAAATGAAATGAGCAAATACCGAAGGAGAAATACTACATGACACCACTCACATGAGGCATCTAAAATAGTCAAACTTTTAGAAGCAGAGAGTAGAATGGTAGTTGCCAGGGGCAGAGGAGAGGAAAAAATGGAAAGATTATCAATCAAAGGGCACAGTGTTTCAGTTATACAAGGTAAATAAGTCTTATAGATATACTGCACAACACTGTGCTTATAGTTAACAATACTGTATTGTATACTTAAAAACTGCTAAAAGTGTAGATCTTGTGTTCTTATTAGAAAAATTAATAACAATAATAATAAATAGGGTGAGTAAAAACCTTTGGAGATGATAGATATATTTATGGCAAAGATTGTGGTGATGGTTTCATAGATACCTACTTATCTCCAAATTCGTCAAGTTTTAAATGTGTACAGCTTTTTATTTGTCATTCATACTTCAGTAAAGTGCTTTAAAAAAAATCAGTATTTGAAAGGGCAAATAAAACTTTTTTATCCACCATATAAGTAAAAGCAAACATTAAAGTGTGATGTTGAATCATAAAAAAAAGAAAAAGAAAGAAAGAAAGATGATGTTGTCAAAGATGAGTGCCTTCATTAATTAAATTAGCAGGAAATTTTACTAACTTTAATTAATATAAAATAAGCCACAGAAATATAGTGATTAAAGCGTGCTAATCTGGTTAGCATCACAATATGTGTTGTTATAGATTACTTGATAATAGAGAATCACCAGACTAAGGCTGGAAACGTGCAAGGACCTGTTTGAAAGAAGAGGATAGTTGCAAATGATACCCAAACCTGGAACTGCTGTTGAATTGCCAGAACGTTTGAGGGAGCATGCCTGATAAACAGAGTGAAAATCATGAGGCACTGTTGAATTGATAAAAGCCTTCTTTCTAGAAGAAGGGCTATGAAATACATGACCATCTGCAGTGAAAGGAGCTAAATCTAACTTCAGTGTTTTCACTAGCTGAGCAAGATTTTAGGCAGAAGAGGCCCAGCCTCTCAAAATTTCATATTTATGCAGTCTGTAGAGTAGAAAGATTATGAGATGTCTGTACTTTCTTTATCCAGACCTACACAATGAAGGCGGTGCCCGTTTGAGACATTTAGACAAAGGATATCCAAGTATATTGTGGATCGAGATAAATGCAGTTTTGTTAAATTCAGTGCAGTACAAAGCATATCATTAAATTATCATGCACATCCTCTTCAGTGTTCTGTTTCTTGGTCTAACTTTGCACCGAACTGATTTTAGTTCGTGAATGTAGATAGATGGAAACTCTCCGTCTTCTTTCCACCAGTTCCCAGTCCCTCCCCCCCATTTTCTGGTTTGTAAAGTTTCAGTCACCTCAAAAGCTGAATGCTGGGCTTCCCTGGTGGTGCAGTGGTTGAGAATCCGCCTGCCTATGCAGGGGACACAGGTTCGTGCCCAGGTCCGGGAAGATCCCACATGCCGCGGAGCGGCTGGGCCCGTGAGCCATGGCCGCTGATCCTGCGCTTCCGGAGCCTGTGCTCCGCAATGGGAGAGGCCACAGCAGTGAGAGACCCGTGTACCGAAAAAAAAAGCTGAATGCTATAACAGGTCATCTGTCTCCATTATTTTCTGTATGTACAGTGCATTGTTTATGAGGCTTTCGTAATATTTAGGTAATCATAAACCAGCAGAAACCACAACAAAACTTCACTATTAAAATAAATCATGACCAAAGTTTTTAGAAGGTATTCAATTATAAATTAAATTAAAATGGTGTAGTTTATATTGACTGAGGCTTCTAATATCTGGCATTGACTATTTTAAATTTTTATTTTCAGTATGGGCTTATTATAAGAATAGATTTTCCTTCAGTTTGGCAAATGCTGAGACATAAGAAGAAATTCATTTTAAGTGGCCAGTATTATAACAGAAGGTTATGGCCATTTCAAATCAAATCATTTTTTAAAAAATAGATATTTTATTGTCAATTCAGTGTCATAGATTTCAGCCACAACTGTGTCACCCTGCCTATTGAAATGATTTAGTTCAAAATAAAACAACATATTAATTATAGATTTTTCATTAAAAATTTCTACTAAAAGAAAAGAATTGTTTTTGGTGCTCATGGCTAGAAAACAAAATGGTGGGAGTGAACAATTGTTGGAATATTCTTGAGTTAAATTTATTAATCTAATTCCTTATATGTATTTAATTCATTAATTATGATTCACAACATATAATTTATAGCTCTCACAAACTATGATGTGAAATTCAATTTCAATTGAACTGCTATGTATTTGGCAACAAAAATATATTTTTCTCAGCCAATGAATATTTGTTGAGAGCCCCAGAAGATGCATTACTCTGTCCTGTGCATGCTTGAACAAGTTGAGGATAGCATCTGTGCCGCCGGAGGTGGGGTTCTAAAACCCACTTGGATGAGCGGGTTTCTGTCTAGGGAGGGGCAGGTGGATGCTTGTGGAAGCCCCAGCGAGGGGTGCTGGCATCAGAGCGGGTGAACAGGGCCTCCTTGAAAGGAGGCAGCGGCTTTGACAGCGATGGGTAGAGAAAGTCAGTTAGAGAAGGAGAAAGTCTTTGTGTGGGCAAGGCGGAGCTGAAGTCCAGTTTATCAGTTTTTCTTTTATAGATCACGACTTCAGTGTCACATCTAAAAAAAAGTCTTTGCCTAACCCAATTTCAAAAATATTTTCTCTCATGTTTACACTAGAATATTTATAGTTTTATGTCTTACATTCAGGTCTATGATCCATCTTGAGTTTTGTGTGTGTTATAAATAGCTAAGATGATGATTACTATCACTGTTTTTTGCATGGATATCCAATTATTCCAGCACTATTTGCTGAAAAAATTATCCTTTCCCCACTGAATTTCTTTGGTTCTTTGTCAAAAATCAATTGACCATAAATATATGGGTTTATTTCTGAATTTTCTATTCTGTTCCATTAATCTATATGTAAATCTTTATGCTAACCACACTGCTTTGATTACTGTGGCTTTATAGCAAGTTTTAAAATTGAGAGGTGGAAGTCCTCCTACTTTCTGGGGAGAGTTTGTGCTTCAGAGGGTGCAAAGGGCATATAGCCTGGCAAGGAGCATCGGAGCCCAAGAGGGAGAAGGAGGCTGCCTGTGTGTGGGTGCTGGAGGTGAGACCCACCATGGGAGAGAACAAGGTGACTGAGAGCATCCTGATGGGAGGCAAAGGCTATGGCAGCAGCATCTGTGCATGAATATTGGAGCCCAAGCCTGTGTGTGTAGGGTACCTGTGCAGGGACTGTAGCAGCAGCGTCTGGGGGTGCTGAAGAGAACATCTACATGAAGATTGGCAGTGGAGGTGGTTTGATGGGGAATTGGTTACCTTCTGGGGGACTGAGTGAATAAATAAGTACAATAAAGACAGAGAGAGACAGGTTTCTCATTGTAGGAAATAAGGAAAAGGAGAAAACTGGAATAAACTCTATGGTGTTAGTTTGGAATTGAGGTATTGGTTTGAACTCATGGTTTTCAATATATAGATATTCGATAGATACATAGGTGTGTGTGTACATGTACAGTATGTGCATGCACATATATACATATATTAACTAGCTCTGTGCAATGAGAGAGCCTGAGAGCAGTGGCACACTTGTGCCATCCAGATTTTGGCATGTAAATTCCATGCTCCAGTAAAAGAACCAGGATTCCTCAGAGAAATGGCTGATTCTAGGGAGGGATCAGGGAAGTTTCAAAATAAATGTGAGGCATCTCATTATGCCAGAAATAAGGAAGTACTCAAAGAACAATGAGGACGTTTCAAAAGGACAGAGAAGCCAGGTGGCCAAATAAGGGACAATTTTAGTATCAAAATAAAAAATGATAGTCAACCTTTTCCTTACAGTAAACTACTGACTGATTAATGTATAAGGAAGAAGAAAATCATTTGGCAACCGTCATAACAATAATTCAGGCCAGAAACATCCATGGATATTAATTAGTGCTAGAAACTTTGATGAGGAATGGGTTACTGGCTTAAAGTACCTTCACAGAGGGACGGAAAGTAACTTTACAGTGAAGAAACTTGGCAGACAACAACTTAGCATAGGGATCAAGTTGAACATTACCAAATGAGACAAAGCAAAATTATACAGCACTGATAGGCTGCACCAAGAACACAGTATCACATTTGTGTGGGTGATACCCACCGAAAATATATGACCTGAATGTAATCATAAGGAAGCATCAGATGGCCAGAGTGAAGGGCATCCTTCTAAATAGCTGGCCTGTAACCTTCAAAAGTCTCAATGTCATGATAGCCAAGGAAACTTTGAGAAACTCTTTGAGATTGAAGGAGATTAAAATGACATGGTCACCCAATAGGGTTTTAGATTTGAACCTTTTGCTAAAACACATATTCTGGCCAACTGGGGAGATATGAACATGGATTAAATGGTAGAAATATATTACCACTAAGTTCTTTATTTTGATTACTATATTGGAGCTTTGTAGGAAAAGGTACCACTTGTAGGAAACACATCCTAAAGTAACTGAGGGTAACAGGGCATCAAGGCAGAAAAACTGTGTTGAAATTTGAAATTATTTTGAAAGAAAAAAAAGGAAAAAAATATCAGGAATCTAGAACAATCTGTTTTCTGGAGCTGGCTGTGCTATGACCTGGCTGTTTGAGGGAGGACAAATCACTTCATCCCTTTGTTGCCATTTCTTTATCTCTTAAATGAAGGAGTTGGACTAGATTATCTTAAATTCCTTATAGACCCAATACTTAAGTTTCTCAGGTTCAAGAACATTGCAGTTAGGGGTTAGGCGCTCTGATGGTCAGAACTGAATTAGACTCTTCATCTTGATCTCTGGAGAGAGTCCTTCCTCTCTCCCCTCCTCCAAGACACTTATTCCCCTTTATTTGATCCTTTTATAGACGAGGTGACATGTACCCTTTTTTTCATTGATAGCTGTAAATTTTATCAGGGAAAGGTAATGCCTTAGTCAAGTGAGCAGTACTCCAGAGACTTAATCTGCCTAATGACTCTAGGAATAAAATGGAATTTATCTCTTTGATTTTTAAATCTCAGAGAAACTTGACTTTCCCTTTTCTATCACAGAGAAAACTGCAGTTTAACAATTTATGTATAAAATGGATACTTTCATTAGGGTAAAATTGTGAAATACAATGTGAATTAGGTTCCTCTTTTTTTTGAATTAGGTTCCTCTTAAGGATGTAAACCATCTTTTTGAGCTGGTAAAAATGATAACGTGTATTAATTTATATAATACTGTTATATTATGACATATTATACTACATTGTAATGTCAGAGAATTTATATGTATGCCAGTGAAAATCAGTAAGAGAGTTCATCCTTAAAATCTATATTATTTTCTGCATACAGGTCTTTTGTCTCCTTTGGTAGGTTTATTCCTAGATATTTTATTTTTTTTGTTGCAGTGGTAAATAGGACGCAGACCTACTAGAGAATGGACTTGAGGATACGGGGAGGGGGAAGGGTAAGCTGGGACAAAGTGAGAGAGTGGCATGGACATATATACACTACCAAACGTAAAATAGATAGCTAGTGGGAAGCAGCCGCATAGCACAGGGAGATCAGCTCGGTGCTTTGTGACCACCTAGAGGGGTGGGATAGGGAGGGTGGGAGGGAGGGAGACGCAAGAGGGAAGAGATATGGAGATATATGTATATGTGTAACTGATTCACTTTGTTATAAAGCAGAAACTAACACACCATTGTAAAGCAATTATACTCCAATAAAGATGTTTTTAAAAAATCCATATTATTTTCTTTATGAGTAGTTTTGGAAGAGACATGGAAAATTATATTGCTTGAATAAAATATGTTTTTAATGAATTTCCAAATAAATTTTTCCCTAACATTCATCCTTGTTGATTAAGCCTACATAAAAGGGACTAAAGCAGCCATTAAGTGGTGGTTCAATGGCTCTCTGTTTAAAGTGTATGCAACTGTTCCAACCAATAATGTGTCTATTGTCTTGGAAAATGCTAATTGTTAAATTGATTGTGATATTCATGTTCCAACACTCCAGTTGAACACTGAACAATGTCCCATGTGATGATGGAAAATGGCTTGTTGTTTGATGCACAGTGATAGCAGATCCACGTCTATCACAATTATGAAAGGTTGTTTCTGTGCCATGATTGTTTTTCTAAATGAGAATGGCTCAGACCAGAGAAGGTAGTACAAGATATTAAATTATGCTTATTCTTTTCATTAGTGCAGTTGCCCACATTAGTAGATGCTGAGCAAGGGAACATATGTGTAATGGATTCTGAGAGTGGCTGAGAAAGCCAGCGTGGCATGACGGAATACATGATGCTCTAAGAGTTTGGAACATGCTTCTAGTCCTGCTCTGGCCCTCCTGGCTTCATAATGTTGGCAACTTACTCTCTGAGCTCTCATCTAAGAAATAAGGATTTGGACAAAATAATTTCTGAATCCCACTTTTTTTTTTTTTTTTTTTGCGGTACACGGGCCTCTCACTTCTGTGGCCTCTCCCATTGCGGAGCACAGGCTATGGACGCGCAGGCTCAGCGGCCATGACTCACGGGCCCAGCCACTCCGCGGCATGTGGGATCTTCCCGGACCGGGGCACGAACCCGTGTCCCCTGCATCAGCAGGCGGACTGTCAACCACTACGCCACCAGGGAAGCCCTAAATCCCACTTTTTTAATGAAAATATCATTGTCAAATTTTTTGCTTAGTACTTAATATGGGAAAAACTGAAGAATAGCTTCCACAAGTCTTTCATAAAATAGTTACCAAGTCCTTTTATGTGCTAGAACTGTGCTTATGCCCAAAGTACAAAGATTAAAATAAATATTAAAATATAGTATGTATCAGGAGTTTATAACCTAGCCTAATACTGGGAGACTAATGATAAAATTAGTAAAGCAGTGTTATAATAAGTAACAAAATATAACCAAATGTAATGCAAGATCCTGGATTGGATGCTGAATCAGAAAAAAAATATTGCTATAATGAACATTGTTGGAAAACTGTATTGAATGAATATCAAACTTACTGAATGTAATAATTGTGGTTTTCTGGAGAATATTCTTGTTCTTAGGAGACATGCTAAAGTATTTGGGGTCATGATATGTGCAACTTAATCTCCAGTGATTCAGCAAAATACACAAACACACACACACACACACACATACACATATATATGTGAAAGAGAGAGAGAGAAAGAAAATGTAGCAAAATGTTTACAACTGGTGAAAGTGGTATATGGGTATTTCTTTATGATTTCTACAACTTTTCTTAAAATTTGAATTTTTTCAAATTAAAATAGAAAAAAATAATGTGTGATACAATGCTACAGGAATGCAAGATAATAACATTCAAAATATTTAAAATAGCTAGTCCAATGAAACAGGATGTTAAATTATCTCATTTTATGTCTGAGACCCCAAAGATGAGACACACTGGTGAGAAGCGCCCAGTGATTCTGAAGAGTAGCATTATTCATACATCTCCTTAGGACTCGGGAAGAGGTGGCCCACACAGTGCCGGCTCAGCAGCCTCTCCCAGCTCATAGCAAAAAAGAGGAAGGTTATTCTGAGACACAGAGTGTTTAAGTAACTTGCTCAAGGTCACACAGTAGGGAGCAGAGTCAAGGAATCAAAATCACACTTTTGCCAAGTACGCTCACCGCCTCACCTCTCCTGTATACTGCTTCTAATAACAGTGTTGAACTCAGTTTGGATGTTAGACTGTTTTTATTTATTCTGTCTACTTTTTCAGGTTTAGTTTGGAATGAAAATGTCCAAAGGAGCCCAAGTTATGGTTTCATGATTATTAGTGAATTAGTCAAATTGAAACTTTGCTGATTCGATTATTCCACAGCCCTAATTAATGTGATTTGTCCTGTTATAATGATTGTAAGTGATTATAAATGGTTTGTCCAGTCATTGATTTTGAAGACTTTCAGAGCAATCACCTCAACTATGCTGCAACTTGGATCATTAAGAACATTATATATTTTAATACATATATCTTAAAGGAAACAGTAACCATCCAATTCTTGATTAGTAGGACTGAGATTAAAATATGATAAAAGTGACGCTGAGCAGACTTTCTCCAAGTCCTCATCCGAGATGCTCTTCTCAGCGGAATAATGTGTCATGAGAAGAATACTAGATCGACTTGAGGATAGACAAGACTTCTCATTTTGAATTTAGGGGAATATAAGTATTTTAGAAGATATTCAGCAACACGATCATGAAAATTTTTGTTTCAAAAAAAAGGTTAGACCTACTTAGACAAAGATATTTGGGGAAGACCATCGTGAATACTGATACCTTTAGAAAAGTTCTCTAAAAGAGTAGAAGATTATCCATTCATCCACCAATGGACAAGGCTGTTGATTTGTTGTTGTTGTTCAATGGTGGAATAGGGAAGAATTTAGAACATGTTATTGTCCTAGGGAAAGCAATAAATAGGCCATTAGCCATCTTTTTCTGAAAAATATTCCTTGGGCTTGTCTCAGATTAATTGCAGTGGACCAGGAGTAGAAGAAACCCCCATGTTCATTGCGGCATTGTTTACAATAGCCAAGATATGGAAATGACCTAAGTGTCCATCGACGTATGAATGGGTAAAGAAAATGTGGTGTATATACACAATGGAAGATCATTCCGCCATAAAAAAAGAATTTCGCCTTTTTTTTTTTTTTTTAAAGAAGATGTTGGGGGTAGGAGTTAATTTATTTTGCTGTGTTGGGTCTTCGTTTCTGTGCAAGGGCTTTCTCTAGTTGTGGCAAGCGGGGGCCACTCTTCATCGCGGTGCGCGGGCCTCTCACTATTGCGGCCCCTCTTGTTGCAGAGCACAGGCTCTAGACGCGCAGGGTCAGTAGTTGTGGCTCACGGGCCTAGTTGCTCCGCGGCATGTGGAATCTTCCCAGACCAGAGCTCGAACCTGTGTCCCCTACATTGGCGGGCGGACTCTCAACCACTGTGCCACCAGGGAAGCCCAGAATTTCACCATTTTTAACAATATGAATGGACCTTGGAGGCATTATGCTAAGTGAAATGTCAGAAAGAGGAAGACTAGTACAATATGATCTCATTTATATGTGGAATCTAATAAGTGGGCAAAGTTGGGGGTGGGCAAAATGGGTGAAGAGAGACAAAAGGTACAAACTTCTAGCTATAAAATAAATAAGTCATGAGGATGCAATGTACAGCATGGTAACTATAGTTAATAATACTGTAATGCATATTTGAAATGTGTTAGGAGAGTAAATCTTAGAAGTTCTTATCATACACAAAAATTATGTATGTGTGGTGGTGGATGTCAGCAAGGCTTACTGTGGTGATCATCTCCCAACATATGCAAACAGAGAATCATGTTGTATACCTGAAACTAATATAATGTTGTATGTTAGTTATACCTCGATTTTTTATCTTTATTTTATTTATTTATTTATTTATTTTGCGGTACACAGGCCTCTCACTGTTGTGGCCTCTCCCGCTGCGGAGCACAGGCTCCGGACGCGCAGGCTCAGCGGCCATGGCTCATGGGCCCAGCCACTCCGCGGCATGTGGGATCTTCCCGGACCGGGGCACAAACCCGTGTCCCCTGCATCAGCAGGCTGACTCTCAACAACTGCGCCACCCGGGAAGCCCATACCTCAGTTTTTTTTAAATGTGAAAGTACATGTAAAGCACTAAGTCAATAAACAAATACTGGTTACTGTTAAAAAAAGAAAAGAGTAGAAGAAAGCAGAGACAGCATAGGAGGAGAGAGGCTAGACTTCTAACTTAGGGTAATGGTAATCTTTGGATTCTGCAATTTTGGGTAAACCAGTCTTTTTTTTTTTTTATAGGGTTTTGGTTTTCCTAATACTACTCCATCCTTTTCCCTCAATTTTACAGCAATTCTTAAATTTACTTATATTATTTATTTATTTTTTTATTTGTGGCTGCGTTGGGTCTTTGTTGCTGCGCGTGGGCTTTCTCTAGTTGCAGCCAGCGTGGGCTGCTCTTCGTTGTGGAGCGCCGGCTTCTCACTGCAGTGGCTTCTCTTGCTGTGGAGCATGGGCTCTAGGCACGTGGGCTTCAGTAGTTGTGGCATGCGGGCTCAGTAGTTGTGGCTCGCAGGCTCTAGAGTGCAGGCTTAGTAGTTGTGGCTCATGGGGCTTAGTTGCTCTGCGGCATGTGGGATCTTCCCACACTGGGGCTCGAACCCATGTCCCCTGCATTGGCAGGCGGATTCTTAACCACTGCGCCACCAGGGAAGCTCGGTAAACCAGTCTTACATTTTAGTCCTCTGATATTTGTTTCTTTTCACTGTGAAGATACAACCTTCAAAGCAGAACCTGGCAGGATGTGCTCTATTAATTTGGCCTTCTGGGAAGCTGTCTTCATTTGAATAATAGCCACAAATCTGTGAGCTCATTCATCTCAACCAAGTGGCAGCAGTGAACTTAAATGAGCCATACTGAAGTGCTTCCCACGAAGAGCTTCAACATGAGTTTTGAATATTACTTTTACGGGTTTTTAAAAGCTTTATTATGTTCATCATGAAGTCTAATGGAAGGTGTTTTGTGCTTTGAGAGGAATTAGAATGTGAATATTTTCCAGAATCTAAATTATTTAAATGGTAGTCCAAATAAGTTCCTTCTCAGAAGTAACATCACTTTACATATGCCATGGACGAGGAACCATTATGCATCATCCCAATCAGGAGTCGTGAACAGTGACCAGTGTAACTAGTGAAGTTATGCAATTAATTACTTACGTGTAATATGTTCCTTTTTGGTATCTGATATTATTTTTAATAGCATTTCTGTCAATTCTCTTGGGATAACAATTTGTCTACATTAAGGAAATTGTGCACAATTCATATCTCTTTCTTTCACTTTTCTCTCGTTATATTTTTACTTTTTTCAGTTTTATTGAGATATAATTGACTTACAGCACTGTAGAAGTCTGTGTACAGCATAATGGCTTGACTTACATATCTTCTGAAATGATTACCGCAATAAGTTTAGTTGACATCTATCCTCTTATATAAATACAAAAAAAAAAGTCTTCCTTGTGATGAGAACTTTTAGGATTTACTCTCTTAACTTTCAAATATACCAAACAGCAGTGTTCACTACAGCCACCATGCTGTACGTTACATCCCAGTACTAATTATCTTTTACCTGGAAGTTTGCACCTTTTAACCACCTTCACCCATTTCCACCACTTTCTACCCCCTGCCTTGGTAACCGCCAGTCTGATCTCTTTGTCTAAGAGTTTGGTGTTTTTTAAGATTTCACATATAAGTGTAATCATACAGTATTTGTCTTTCTCTGTCTAACTTATTTCACTTAGCATGATACCCTCCAGGTCCATCCATGTTGTTACAAATGGCAAGATTTCCTTATCTTTATGGCTGAGTAGTAGTCTATTATCCATTCACCCATTAATAGACAAGTAGGTTGTTTTCATGTCTTGGCTATTGTAAATAATGTTGCAATGAAATATGTTCCTTTTGATATTCTCCTGTGACATATGAAGGCTATACTATATGAATTAGTCCTTGGTTGTATCTACTCAATCAATTATTATAAAATGTTTGCTTTACCTTCTAACTGTTTCACGTATACAAGTATTGTTTCTCCTCAGTTGTGAGACATGCAGGGACCTCAACAGAGATGAAGGGGAAAAATAATAGAGACAGAATCAGGCTAATGGGATTCTCCTTGTGGAGAGCTGGTCTCCACATGGGGAAGGCTGGTGTTTTATATAACAGTATCTTGGAAACAGGTGACTCTTGGTGACTAGCAGGGTAGGGTTACTCTCCCAGAGGTCCAATCTGTTGACTAGGACATGGAAGCAGGAAGCCACTAGACAGGGGTAAGGATGCAGTGAGGGGAATGCTGTCACCTAAGTCTCAGGGGATTCTAGCTTTTTTTTTTTGAGTCTTAAATCCGCATTTTTTTGAATGAAGCATAGCTGATTTAAAGTTGTGTTTCAGGTGTACAGCAAAGTTATTCAGTTTTATATATATACATATATATGTGTATGTGTGTATATATATATATATTCTTTTTCATATTCTTTTCCATTATGGTTTATTACAGGAGAGTCTAGCTTTAAGTAAGCCTCCAGCTGGCAATGGAAGGGTGGAGGGAGTGTGTTTGGCCCCTGAGGCTGGAGGGTTGTTGATAAAACCTAATGGGTTCACTGTCCAGCCAAAAGGTCTAAATTTTAAGGCAGAACTCCAGCCCCAGTGGCAGGAAGAGTCAGTTCTCTCAGGAGGGCAAAAAGCCAGTCTTTATGACAAATGGAGAATGTGGTCAGGCCTTATTCTAAGCCTAGTGAACACTGGATTATGGATACTGGGTTTGGGGCAGAAAAATAAATTCCATTCTCTTCTGCTGGTGGTCCTGGAGTTCATCGTCCTTTAGAATTCCTTCGGGTTTTAGTGAGGCTAAATTTCAGATAAAGGGTCTGGGCAGTGCTTCGGCAGGCAGGAAAGGATCGATTATGATTTTAGGAATAAACGTGTCTATTTCTATCTCAGCTCACAGAGCCTAGCATGGCGTAAGTACAAGGCAGGTGCTCAGAGTAGGTTTTGAGGTGATATTTGTGAATCATACATTATGGTTGGTTCCTTATGTATACCTAAGTTAATAGTGTAAATGCATGTCTAAAATGCCTGTCTTGTCTGCTTAGGAAGGTTTAGGATATATTCAGACTAAAGTGCTAGTTCCTTTAACTAGTTTTGAAAGTGGTATTTAAAGATATCTCCTTTTAGTGTTCCAGTTATTACACTCAAATAATAATATTAATCTTCTTTAAAATTGAATTAAACTCCATACTCATTTGTCTATACCTATAGATTGGTTATCAAGAATGCAGTTGTGGTGAGGTTTGTCACACTGAAAATTTAATATTACTGGGACTATATTTCTGCCAAGTTCACAGTTAAGACACTGCTGTCATTATTAAAATAGAATATTTTTTTGTATATACAAACAGTGTTACTGAAAACGATTGGAAGAAGTGCCCCTTGAACGTTATCAGGGGTGATTTGTCCTTTGTCATTCACATCCCCTCAACTCCTAGGCTTTATGAATGTTGCATGAACATAGAGGTCATGCTGAATTTTGTCCTCAGGAGATAGTATGTTTCTTTCCACTTGCCCCCATAAAACAATTCACAGTTAAGTGTAACTAAGCATATATATTTTCTGCTGTATTCTGTTTTTTTTTCTCCTGCACAGGGGCTCCGTTAGCCAGGGTTGCCTTTATAAAATTTGTGCTTTCTGACATTTCCTTTGTAATTACTAAGTTTAACCTGCTTTTTTTTACGTAGGAAACCAAAACTTAGAGAGTTGAAATAGCTTTTGCCTGGATCCAGATATCTTATTTTCCAAAATAGTTTTTTTTTTTCCTGTCACTTAGCTCTGATTTGCAAATCATTGACAAGGTACTTGTTTGAAATTGATTTTTACCACCATTTATAACCAATAGACTTGCATGATCCTTACTGCATGCTTCCCCCCTTTTTGGCTGTTTACTGCTATTGAATTAAGTCCATTGTCAATCTATATAATAACACTTAGAAATCTGAAATACTCTACAACAAGGAATGTTTCACGAAGTTAAATACTCAAATGAAAAATTTTCAAAAGTAGCCAAACATCCAGATGTCTTCTGAATTCCCACACGTATAGCATTCCATGGAGAGACTCTTCAGATAAATGCCTGAAGTTTTTAACCTTTATGCGAAGGTGCCTTACACGTGGATACTTCCTAAAGTCTTTCCCATGTTATTCTAAATAAAAAGCTGAAAGAATAATGCTGCCTCTCCAGATATATAATTTAATTAATGTTTTTAAACGGATGTTTCTCATTACCTTATCTCTTACAATGTAACTCCGTTTACATTTACATGCGTATTGTGTTCTCAATGGTATCTTTGGACCTGTATCATCAATTACTCAACACAACCATTAAGCCCACTATAAATTTAATGTCAGCAAATAGAGGATGAATAATTACCAATCATTATCAAATAATATGTACTTCATGTCATAAAGTTATCAATTTTTATATCTCTGACTATAATTTTCTTTTTAGATGATACTACTAACATACTCTGAAAACCTGAATTAACTTTATTTAAAAGCATATTCTGTATGGTAATGTAGCCAGCAATTGTCCATGTTTAGGCTTTTCTTTGAAAGAGATATAAAAGTGTCATAATTGTCATTTGAGTTGAATTCAAGTTTATATTTTTAATTATGCCTAAAGGATTTCTATTGCCTTAGGTTTTATAAATTACTCTTATAAAGATAGGAAACAACTAGTTGAAAGTAATTGAACTTGTACTATGGCCTATTAAACAATATTTAGCTTATTAAATATGTATATAAAATTAATGTATAATATATTTAAATAAGTTAACTTATAATAGCCACTCATTTACACATACACACTCTTGTTCATGTATTCAACACATATTTATCAGGAACTTACTTGATTCCAGGCATGTTGCTAGGACAGGAAATACAGCATGAACAGGTCAAACATGAGGGCGTCTGCCCTTACAGATCCTGCCCAGCACAAGGAGTGTCCCTGACATCTACTCCTGCTCCCTTGGTAGGCATCACTAATCAACAAAGACGTTTTCACCCTGAAGTTTGGACCTCCTCACCTCGGTGCTCTATGACTGGATCAGAGCTGGCATGGGAGTTGAACCTATTTGCCATCCCTGGCTGTATATTAATATCCAGGCAGGCTATTAAATTGGAAGATGAAAATGATTAAATCAAGTTCAAACTTTTTATTGGGAACTGGTTACATGATTTTGGGTCTCTTTCCAGGGGCCCTTCACAATAAAAGATAAAATAGTGAAAGGTTGAGCAAGATTGGGAAGGGATTTTGTAAGGACAGTTTCTATGTCGAGATGGCATTAAGAGCCATACTCCCCTTAAGGAGTCATACTCCCTTCGCTCGAGGCTATTAAGGGCTGCTTTCAGGGATGACTTGGCCAATTTTGTAGTTAAAGGGCTGCAGTAGCACAGTCACGCTTGAGAAAGTGGAAGTGGCTTGTGTGGAAGAAGAGAACCCTGTAACTGGGAAGAAAATGCATTCCCCACCAACGCAAGTCAATAGAGGTGTGGATACTTGGCCAGAGGACATCATAGTGATGCCATTTCAAAATGAATCTTGCCCAAGGGCGTTTCCTGCCAGGGTAAGGTGACCCCAGTGGTAACTGGCTGAAAGGTGTACCACCAGGGACAGAAGTTGAAGTGCGATTTCCAGAGCTGAAAACTCAAGGAACGACACTGCCCATGCCATGGGAGTGGCAATTGGTGGGGCCCAACAGAGGAATTGTCAAAGGACTCACACAAGCACCTGCACAAAAACATCAGCTTTAAAACATGTGCAAGGGCTGGAAAGCATGACACTGACCTATGACAGTGATGGTCATGTCAGAAGCATGAATATTCCTGTCACTTTTACATCCAGCCTCCCCCAACCCCAGCTGGCCGAAGCAGGAAAAGAATTTCATCCCCACTGCTCGCTACAGGCTTCAGCTGAGTGAGGAGCTGGGATTTAACTTGAGTCAGGTTAGAGCTTTTCAGTATTACCTGGGAAAGGAAATTTATATTAGTTGAGATCATATTCATTACTTAAAGTTATCATAGGCCTTTCTATTATCTGAGTGACCGAAAGAGTTGTAGAAATGTCTTCATTGTTCTGTCAAGGGCAGGGGATGGACTGCAAGTACCAAACAGCTTTAATGGGACAGTTGGAAACAAAAGTAAAACTGCTTATACAATTTATTCATTCATTCATCCAGCATGTATTTACTGAACACCTGCTATGTGTCAGGCACTGTTCTAGGTACTGTATATACATCAGTGAAGAAAACATATTTAAAAAGTCTCTGGTTTCACAGAGTTTTATACTTAGGACACTGTATGTTCAGTGTCCTGGAGATGTATACACATAAGCACACATAGATAGACAGGTGATAGAGTGAGTTACCCAGGCATTCTATTTATTTTCCATCACCTCTTTAAAGTTTTGGTGAAACCCTAAGCTAGTGTAGCTAAGGGAAATGTGAAATTGTTCCTCTCTGTCGACTTGATTATATGTGAGGTTGTCTTCTTAGGTTCTCTGCTAGTCTGCATTCAAATTGTCATATTCTTGTACCATGGTTGCTAAATTAATTACAGAATTTTTCTAGTATGTCTACAAAGTTCAACTTTAAAGTACTGCTTTTCCTCAAGTATGTATATAATTCAGCTTAATTTGTTTTTAAATATTTTTTGCAATGCTGCACTTTGCTGCTTAGGATTGTTTCTGCATGGTCTGGTGCGTAAAAATGAGCTCTTTTCCTACTCTTTAGTGCACAAGACCATTAAGAAGAAACTTGGACTCTGGTGACAATTTTTTAGAAGTTTCCCAGCAGGGGTGAATTAACAGGATTTGCATTCTATACAATATAGTCAGGTTCTGGGCTGATAATTTACTGTGACCAGTTCTCAATGCTCAACTCCCATCCCCACCCATCCCATACACACTCATACACACCCTGACTTGTAGGTCCTATTAGTACAGGACTGGGAAAAAGATCACTTTGATTTATGATGGGAGGGGAAAATGTTCACGTTGAATGCTCTGCTACTGTGTAAAATCTCTTTACTGTGCAGCTGTCTGTCTGAAAAATTTGCTGTGTAGTTCTTTTGTGTTCATTTATGTGTGATGGAACAAATACAGACTAATGAACTCCTAGTTTTAAAGTTGACATTTTGATCATTTAGTGGAAGGAAAAGGCATGTTTTATTAAAACATTAAAATAATTACTAATGGAAACAACCTAAATGTCCATCAACAGAGGAATGGATAAAGAAGATGTGGTACATGTATACAACGGAATATTAATCATCCATAAAAAGGAATGAAATTGAGTCATTTCTAGAGATGTGGATGGACCTAGAGACTGTCATACAGAGTGAAGTAAGTCAGAAAGAGGAAAGCAAATGTTGTATATTAATGCATATATGTGGAACCTGGAAAAATGGTATAAATGATCTTATTTACAAAGCAGAAATAGAGACACAGATGTAGAGAACAAACATATGGATACCAAGGGGGAATGGGACGAATTGGGAGATTGGGATTGGCATATATACACTACTGATACTATGTATAAAATAGATAGCTCATGAGAACCTACTGTATAGCACAGGGGACTCTACTCAGTGCTCTGTGATGACCTAAATGGGAAGGAAATCAGAAAAAGAGGGGATACATGTATACGTATAGCTGATTCACTTTGCTGTACAGTAGAAACTAACACAATATTGTAAAGCAACTATACTCCAATAAAAATTTAAAAATAAAATTATTAATTGGTATTTTTATAAAACATATAAGCATATAAAACTTTAAATTCTACTGCCTGGTATTTACTTATTAAAATACCATTTAAAAAATATATCACACCTATTTCCTAATCATAACATTGTGGCTGTTCCCTAGTTTCAGTTCCATAGGCTTCTTTAAATACCATATTGATGTTCATTATACTGTCACCTAACATTTTTTAAAGTTTTAGTTCTTATGTATAAAGTAAGAGCCCTTCAGTGTTTTAGTTAATGTAATTTAACCATTATTAAAATTCAATTTGGTTGAGCAGTGTTTGTTATATATTGGACCTCTTCTACTTTTGAATATTGATAAATAACCTCTTACCATAGGTTTAAGTTAGTTTAGCAGAAACATTATTGCTTTCTTACTATGTGCCATACACAGTCCTAGTTTCTGCATCAGCTAAAATACACTATCTGTCTTTGAGGAGCTTACCGTATCATCTAAAGACCTGTGAGGAAAGAGATATGGAAATTCTTGATTTTATAATTCATAGGACATAAATTTACAATTTCAGTAAAATGTGTCAAGAGCTGTGGTAAAAGTACACACAGATTATTACCTCTTTCTTTCTAATTTCTAATTCCTGCATAATTTCTATTAATAACAGAGTGAGCACTTTGACATGAGACAAGAGTTTTTAGGTAAAGTTTACACATAATAGTAATAGTTGGGTATCAGAAAGATTGTAAATGCTGATGTCACATATGTGAATTGTGAAGTGTGGATGTTAATCCTGAAGAAATATGTGTTAATAAGCAACGTATATTGAATGTACTGATTAAAATTGTCTGATTAATCCAAAGTAAATGCTCTAGAGGCATTAAATTGAGCTTTTAAAGAATTATTATCCACCTGGATCTTTTTAATTTCTCAAATGCTCCTAATATATTATTTACCACTTGCTAGTTTTTGAAATAATGAGAGTAATGTCATTTGGATGCTTAAAAATATATAACTAGAGATAAAGTAATAAAATAATAAATCATTTTTCTTCCAGTAATCTATCTTACCTTTCTAACCTTACTTCAGAGTTAACTGTTATGCACAAGTAAATCTCTGGAGACCTTGTAATAGTACAGTGCTTGGTTTCAAAGTGTGTATTAATTCAAAATTCCCTTTGCTTACCACTTAGAGCTGGAATTATGAACATAAAATATATGTATTAAAACCTATTTAAGGAAAAGAGAGCATGCCAGCCTGCCACAATAGAAAATATATAGTGAAGAGAATCCATGAACTCAAAGCTAGAGCATTCAGAAAAATAGAAACTTATTTGTTACGGGACAAGGAGATTTAAGAACATAAAAAATCCACAGAATTTGGCTTCAGTTAAATAATAGCATTTCATAAAATACTGTAATACATGTTATCAATTTCATGAGTAAAATTAAGAGATTTTTAGATGGAATGTGTCCACAGCAGCTAAACGTCAAACACAGACTTTTGAAGACCAAGATGATTCTCTACCCACAGGGCATAAGTGACATGGGAATTTGCAGTTGCTGTGTGTGAAATGCTGTGCAGCTGCATTTCAATGTCAATAATACTAGATGGACAGTAATACTAGACATAGTAGAAAATATGTCTACTACATATTGAAGTATCTTTGTCCCACTCACCTTCCATTTTCCATTTCTTTTTTTTTACCCAGGGAAATAAGATAGAACCAGGGACTCTGAAAGAGAATTTTACATCTGTGCGTGGGGTGGAGAACACAGGCAGAGTAGGAAGTGAAGTGTAAGAGTGGGTATGGGGCCAAATAGGAGTCCAGTAGAAACTACAGGAAAGTGGAATCATACTCTTTTTAGACATATTTCAAGATTGTTCTTGAGTTCTGTTTTTAGGAGCTTTTGTGGTATTTCTTAGATCTGACCGTACTTGGGTCCTCTGGACCGAGAGGGCAACTCTTTTGAGGGATGTTCTACATATAGCTTTTGTGTGTGGATGAACTTTCATTCTTATACAGAGATTTCTAAAATCACTGGCTGGTTGAGAATCTGTGGATCTCTCAGTCATTGTTGTCATTTTCCCAATGATGGAGGAAAATACAAAGCTACTTGATACCCTGTCATCCAGACCTTCGTGCATCTTTCCCGCATGAGATATTTCCCAAGGTAGCCTATTAACTGAAAGCTGAACGAACATTATTAAGCAGCTCCTAAATAGTGTTTAGGTAAAGTGTATCATAATAGTTCAATACCTCTCTTCCACACCTGACCCTAAAACACTTCCTTTTAGTCTGTTGTTGTCAACAGTTCCTTATTCAATACAATATTTAAGCAAAAGACCATAAGAAGAAATGTGGAATTAGCTGTAGAGATAAAGGCCATTGCTGTAGATCTTAGTGGGTTGGGAATTTTTGTGTTCATAGCTAATTCTGTAGGTTGAGTTTTGTTTGATGGTATCAGATATATCACAAATATGAACCTATCCCTAGAAATGTCAGTTCTATATAGAAAAGTAGCTCATTTTTGTTGAGATTCAGTTCTGTCTCTAATTTCAGTTCATTTTAACAGTGAATCCTTTGTATATATGCATAAATAAACTTGTCACCTGAACATTATTCTAATAGTAAGACTGTGGAAATATCTTTGGAACATAGAGTTTTTATTAGAGGAAGTGTTCATTTTCCATGTCAATTTAAATTATTCTTTTGAAAAGCACTTTGTAGGCTGAGTGTGCAGGATGTTAGCTAGAAGTTGAAATTGTATTCTAGCATCTTTAGAATGTACCTGCCTTTCACACACCACAATCACTGCAAAAGAGGTAATTCTTTTCGCCTCATTTGTAATTCTGTGATATAAATTCTGAAGTTTCACAAATTGGCTATGATGGTTATTACAGTATTAACATGGCTACATATCTCTTTGGTTAGTTTACAAGCTTAATTAATCGTGTTTCATTTTCTTTCAGGCTTTCATAGCAGCTTCTTTTAATTTTAAATTGAGATTTATAAAAGAGAACATTTTCTGAGGACTCTTCAATTCTGCTGTCTTTAAAGAAATTCCTTCTCAAAAGAGTCAAATTAATCAACATTGAAGCCAAGACAAGGAAAAGTGGCACTGGATGTGGAAGGTGAATGTTGACAGGGACTCATGATCAAAACTTTTGAAGTATGTTTCTGCCACTGACTGTGTGGCCTATGGGACGTACTTCATCTTTCTTGGCTTCATTTCACTTGTCAGTTAAAAAGGGCATAATATTTATATCCACAGTGTCTTGTAAGTCATTCATTTTTTGATTTTCATAATGAACACGTTGTTCATATTGAAGCGAGCCTGTTATTATGAACAAATGATAGGGTCACAATGAAAAATTCCTTTCCTATGCAGAGAGCCTGAGGGGCAACTCCATTTCCTATTCAGCTTTACACCTTTGCAGATGGATGAGACTTGAAATGCTGCCTAAAGGTCAGTACTCAAAGTATTTGCTGACTTGGCTGATAGGATAAAGCCTAGAGTTTCAATCTACCTATGTAAAATACCTACTCTCTAGTACTTAGTAGAAATAAAACCTGGCTGCACTTAGGGAAGAATAAAACCTTATTTTTACTGAGAGCCAAAATTCTTATGTTCTAGGACACTGTTATTCAATAGCCATACCAGAGAAATAAGATATCAGGTGTAACTCACTTAGCTTTCAAGTGTTCTTAGAACCATAGTCTTCACTGTGAATAACACAAGGAATGTGTTTTTCTCCTGTAGTTGTTTGTTCATATCAAAAGAAGTCATGCACATAAATTCCTTATTGATTAGACTTATGGTATCTAAGTTTTGAAAATATCTGCCCGTTTTGTTTTTTTTCTTATCTCCCATCTAGTGTTGCCACTCTAATGAAGAATACTAAAAATGAAAATCTTAAAACTAAATCAGTCAATTCTAACTGTCATACATAGAGCAAAAATTATATAAGGAGGCAAAACTATAACAAAGACTGAAATTAGATTCGGGTACTATCTTCCTTATAATTGTAAATTTTCTTCACATTATTACTAGCCTACTTCCTAGTTACAATGAGTATTACTGTGGCTATTTTGCTAATTCCATGACTTAAAATGTGCTTACTGTTTCCCATGCAATGCCAAGTACTGAACTAAGAATTGCACTAGACAACCCTGTCAGTGGCCACTGTTATAACCCTCATTTTATCGATGAGGTGGAGAGGTTAAAACATATTTCCAAGGTTCCATCACGGGTAATTGGTAGAAACAGCATTCAAATCCGAGTGTGTCTAACTTGAATTACTAAGCAGCACCTTGTCCGCTAAACAGCATGATGCAGCGTTAGCCAAACACTTCTCATATACATGTCTGCAGATTTAGGTTTAAAGTGATTCCCATAAAATGGATTTTTGAGGTAATAAAAATTACCAACGTATTCTGTAAATTTTATTGCCCCCAAAATAAAAGAAACCGCTCCTCTTGTATTTGAGCATGAATGAAAGTTACCCACTTTCCATGGTTCTCCTCTTGTGCCTAATTCCCCACATCTGCAACCTCTGTGTTTAAAATCTCCACAGAATACTGTGATGGTTCTCTAAGTGTGGTCCTCTGGTCAGCAGCGCCAGCATCACGTGGGAGGTTGTTAGGAATGCGCGTTCTTGAGCCCTACCCCATACGTACTACCACGTCAGAAACTCTGGGAGTGGGTATCAGCAACGTGATGCACTTCAAAGTTCAAGAACCATTGACCTTGAGTGTTCACAGTGCAGATGGTGAAAAATACTATGAAAATTGGTATTTTATATGTGTTTTATAAAGTACAGCACAGGGAAGGAAATTAGGAGCATGGAGGTCGTGACCAGATGTATGCATACTGGATACCAATCATTTATTCAGGTGCTTAAGGTTATACTAAAATAGATGACTGGAATCATTGTATATGTTTCCAAGTGGCTATGACAGACTTCAGTCCTTGACTATCATTCCCAAAGACCAGAATGTTAGCTAATATTCAGAGATGACAGAACATGATGTTTGCTGTCTCCTGGAAAATTAGAAAGTGAATACTTTTCATTATAGTCCAGTGAACAATGATAAGTGCTCAGTGGAGATCTCAGTTTAATCCTGGCCTTATTGTAGGTTGAAAGGAAGAGGAAATACTTAGACTCCTTCCTCCCTCCCACCTTCCTAAAAACTCCAGGAAGCAGCAGTAGCAGTAGCATCACAGTGATACACTTTCTCAGTGCTTACTGTGTGCTGGACAGAAGGGAACACGTTCCATCACAATCTCTTAACATTGATAAGATAAAATTACATTTCTGCTGTTTCTGTTCTGCTTATACATCAAAATTATATTTCCCTTACATATTGGTAAAAACCTCCAACTAAGAATTTTTTTTTTTTTCTTGCGGTACACGGGCCTCTCACTGTTGTGCCCTCTCCCGTTGCAGAGCACAGGCTCTGGACACGCAGGCCCAGTGGCCATGGCTCACGGGCCCAGCCGCTCCGCAGCATGTGGGATCCTCCCAGACCGGGGCACGAACCCATGTCCCCTGCATCGGCAGGCGGACTCAACCACTGCGCCACCAGGGAAGCCCTCCAACTAAGAATTTTGAGAATCAGATGCTTGTAGAGACGGGGCTGCTGCTTATGAAGCTGTGCACCATTGGGAAATTACTGGAAGTTAATGCTCCCTGGTCTTTCATTTTCTCACCAGCAAAATAAAGGTTAGATTTTATGATCCTCTGCCATCTAAGATACTGAACATTCGTGATAAAATTCAGAAGGAATCTTAAAATAAGATCATGCTCCAGGAAATTGGCTACCTGCTCAAGTCAGAGGAACGCCAGAGCCTGCAACATCCCCTCACTTTGGAAGAGTTGGTGACTCATGACTTGTCCTGCCTTTTCTTCTTCTACAGCCTCGGGCCAGGTCACATCTCTTGGGCTGCACTCATCTGAACGGACCTTGCCAAGAGAACACATGCCAGAGAAGCAGTTGGCTGAGTGGTCCTCACCAGTGGAGGAGTGAGTGGATTACCAGAAGGGCTCTGCTGTGGCTCCCAGTTAGTGAGGAGTGATGTGGCTGGGACGCACTGGCCTGGCCAAAAGAGCATTCTTTCACCTCTAGCCAATTCTCATCATTCTCCACAGAATGTGCCATGTTGGCTAAAGCCATGAAGGTAGATAGCATAGCCTCAAGCATACACCTGTCTCCTAATTTGAAAATTCCAGGGTTTTAGAGGGGAAACACAGTGCAGTGGTATTTCTCATTAGGCGACAGACAGCTTAACGCTTACAATTTGATTGATAAAATGGAATTTTTTTATAGTCCGGTGGGCTCCAAATTGTTATTGTTCTCAGATCTTTATTGCTTGGTCCTTGTTAATTCAATAAGCAATCTGTATCGCTAGTATAGAAGACAAATAGCTTTTATAAGTGAAGATCTAAAAACTGAAGTGATAATAATATAACTGAGAACAAGGTTTCATTTTTTTTTTCAGTGCAGATTGTGTGTTTGGTAACTTCCATGCAAACAAACCAATATGGTCGTCTTCTGAAGGCCATAATTGAGATGACGAATTGTGGAGTCTCCATTGACTGTCCTACCATGGAAACACAGTGAGGGCCGCAGTGATTTAATTATACCAAGAGTTACTATTGGAATAGGTAAGCGCAAACACGAGGAAACTTCTGCAATACTTCTCCCCTCACACTCTGCCCCATAGCACTGCTTCTGCTTTGGAAAATCACTTTTCTAAAATAGCAGTTAATTAAATAACATCTGTCCCATTAAACAACTGTACACTGAATAATATCTACATTAATAGAATAAAGCCTCTGAAGAATAACTCTTTGGCACCCTTTTCTTTGCCAAGGTCTCTGGGAGCCATGCCAGGAAAATACAGTAAAATCTCTTGGCCCAAAAGTTGTGTCCTTCCTTCCCCGCTCTGTGTCTCCATCGTCTATGCCATTTTTAAAAAATCTATATTATCTTGCTAGAAATGTGAGAGGCTTGCTTTAGTTTATTTGAAACCTGCCTTCTGTTTTCAGTGCTATGGTTCTGTTTCAGTGGAATGATATTCTAACCTCTTCAGAGAACCATCATTTTCTTTGAAGTTGATTCCCCACGTTTTTGATCTATATTTTCCAGATACTGATGCAAATGCTCCATCACTACACTTCACAAGGCTCTCATCCCTGCCTTGCTACACTTTGCATGGTCTCTTCCTTTCTCTGAACCTTAAGCCACAAAGAGGCAGGGCCATTTCCAAAATCAATTCCTGGCAGGAGAGAAAGGGCCTCCATGCATCAGGAAACTATTTCAAAGGTTAACAGTACATCCAAGGGCATTAATTAAACTTCCTTCATAAATAAAGGCTCAGTGCTGTCAAAAGGTGGAATGCATGAGGAGACAAGTCCAAGACTATAGCTTCCTTCACAAAAAAGAAATGAAGCTTTTCGCAGACAAAGCCTATTAAACACATTCACCTCCAGATTGTTAGATGTGTCAAATAAGAGGGAGAGACAGCAGAAGAGCCCTTAATTCAAGGAATAAAGGGCGCCTTCTCTATTCTGTGTCATTGTGGTCTTGTCTCTAATTCAAAGAGCTCTGAAGTTAGTGATAATTAAGCAAATGATTGATACTGAACAAAGATGATTTTTTAGGTTCATTTGATATCAGTTTTCTTCAGGGAGAGAATCTGTTTATTCCTTTTAGCATTGATCCCCACATAGGAGATTAAAAAAGACACAGCCTTTGTTAAACAGCTTAAAAGAATTGGAGAATCTTCTTTCCGAGGCTTTGACTGATGAGATTCTTTGCCAATTTATGAAAGGAGAAAAATGGGAAAATTATAGAATAAGCTATCGTAGTCACTTTAGTTAGAGCATTTTCATATTTATGTCTGCTATCAGCATTTAACAAAATAATGTCAAGGGCAAGGAAATAAACAGCCTGACTTTCGTTGTCACATGGGTGCTAAGCCACATCATGATGAAGTGCAGGCATTAGAAAATTGTAAGTGAATACTAGGCACACAGAGAGCTGGAGCAGCTTATCCAGTCACCAGGCTATAGCGTATCACATATTTCTTAGATGTAAGTGAGTGGCATGTCAGAGATTAGGCAGAAAGTACATGATGCAGAAAGAAAATCTGCTTAAAATATATTTAATAAAAATTCAAAAGATTGTTTAATTGAAGAGGTCTATTTTTTGTATTAGAGTTATTCAGCCTACTTTTAAGTGGAGACATGATAGCTGCTAAATCTTCCAAAGGGTAATGGACATGAGGGATCAAGTGTAGTCAATCCCCAAGCCTCAGCTTCAGGCTTTTATTTTCAGTCAGGAGAACTCTTTTCAGACACCCATTTCCAGTGCTTATCCATTTCCCTTTTTCTCTCTGGACTTCTCCTCTCTCTGTCTCAGTGGCTCACACCCCCTTGAAGACACAAATAGTTGGGGGCAAAACACAAGAAGCAAATGGAGTAGACTATTTTCAAGGTGGAGAGTGTCAGGGATAGCCAAGGCTGGACACTGGCTAAGTGGATAAAGGCCAGGAAGAAGCATGGAAGGGTCTGAACCTTGGCCAGGTGCAAGTGATGGCATTATACATAATTCAAAGCTCCAGAGGCAGGGTTAGGGACCGATGTACAGAGGAGCCAGGAGCAGATGGGAAGTAGCTCCTGGGACTCAGAGACTTGCTTTGTTCCATCCTGAGTGTATATTTTTTTTATTGAGACAAGATTGGCTTACAGGACCAGAACTAGGGTGGAGTAGAGAGTTGGTTACTTTTTATCACATGATATCCAAATCTCCTCAGTGTAAGGGGAAGAGGTGTTAAGATTATATGTAGAGCGTATTCCTACAATAGTGGGTAGTATCTCATCCAAAACAAATCAGGGAAATCCAAACCCAGGGAGAAAGTGGGACTGAGGGCCATGCAGGATGCTAGCATTCGTAATCAAGAGGAGAGACTAGAATTGTGGAATATATTGTAGAAACGCAAAAGTCAGATGAGGGATCCAGGAATCCAGAATTGGAAAACATGAAAATAAAAATCCCACAAAGGAGATGAACCCCTGACAGTACTGATCAGGAGAAGGAAGACATAAATAAATAATATTATGAGTGAAAAGGGACTCTTCCTATAAATAGAAATTAAAAAGGTAATAACACTATCAACAACTATATTCCTACAATTTTGAAATCTGAGATGAAATGGAAAAATTCCTGAGAAAATGTAGGTGTAGAAATGATCTAAAGAGGGTTAAAGCTTGAATAATTCTATAAGTATTAAAACAAACTAGTCTTCAAATCTTCAAATAAAACAGATAAAAATAAAATTTTTCAAATAAAACAGCAGAATCAGATGGTTTTACAGGCGAGTTCTACCAAATGTTCAAAATGCAGAGTATCTTTATTTAACTTTGAATTTAACAAACTCTTTTTAATGGTTAGAAAAGAGGGAATATCCAACTCATTCTACAAAAGAAGCATAACCTTCCTATCAAAAGCCAAAAAAGCCATGTAAAAGGAAAAATTACAGGTCAATTTTACTTTTCAATATAGGTGTAAAAAATCCTAAAAATAGTTTATATTAGAAAACTAGAGAATCAAATCCAATGTGTATTAAAAAAGAAAATACACCAAGGCAAGATTGGGTTTATCCTCAATAGGCAAAAAGAATTTATATTAAAAAATATAATTCACATTAATAAACATTTAGATGGTGAGCAAAATTAACACTGAGTTTTAATATATTAGAGGATCAGAGAAATCTTACTATAGAAAAATATATTTAAATTTGTTCAACTTGAAATTTTCTAAGATTTACTTGAATACTTAACTATTGTTAATCTTATGAAGAATTACTTATGTAAATATTTGCTATTGAATATTTAAACTATAAACAAACAAAATGTTTAAGAGTCTCTTAAGATAGATTCTATATATATAATTTCTCTTACAGAACAACGTGGTGTGATGTGGCCTTGGGGCAGGAGCCATGAGGTGGGAACTGTGGCCCTGTCGCTGCTGTGAATGAACTAAGTGGCCCTTAGACTTATTTGCATCACAGCTTTCTAAAATACAAAATTATAATCTTCAAAGTTTATTCCACCTCCCTAGAGTTTTGAATTCTCTATATTAGAAAAACATAATTTTTTTTACACTTATGATTTGTGCACGTTTTTGTATTCATGGTACTTTAATACAACTCACCAAATAAAAGTTCTTCTATCACTTTGATAAATTGTGTGATATCAGTTGTCTAACAAAAAAAATAGTTCAAACAATTTAAGCCTATAACTGTTATGATCCAGAGCCCAAGAGGAACTGCATGGCACCCCTCCTGAGCACATGGCGTTTTGGTGTGGTCATTCAGTCGTGCCTGCCTTGACATGGGCAAGTTCACTCGAGGGTTCTTTGGACACTGCCTTTTTTGCAGAGTACATGATATTTATGCAGATGTCATGACAAGAAATAGCAAATCGTTAAACTTTTCACTAAAAAATATTATAAATTTCTGTGTGAGATTTACACAGAAATATAGCCTCCTCCAATCTCTGATTCTCACCTAGAACCTAATCTCCAACTTCTTCCTGAGCCATACTCTGTCCTACAGAATCAAAACACCTTACGGCCAGAAGAGTGCCTGACAGAGAGTAGGCACTGAATCAGTGATTTTTAAAGGACTGAATGGATGATGATTAGAATTTCACTTTCTGTGCTGACTCCCCACACCCACTATTGAAGGCATGACTTTTTTCTTCCTTTTTAAAAATCATGGTGTACCTAGTCCCCAAAACAGATCTGTGCTTAGTGGATGGATTAATGATTACTGCAGTTGTTAAAGTGAATGACCAAGGCTGTTCAGTCTAACACAATAGACATTTATTAAAGGCACACCACATGTTATCATATGATATATGTATGCATTATAAGCAAGGTTATTGAAGTATGTATAATACAAAGAATAAAAATAATAGAAACAATAGTCTCTAAGTTGGCCCCCGATGGCCTCACCTCTTTGTCTCCATGCTTTTGTGCAATTCCCTCCCTTTGAGTGTAGGCTGGACCTGGTGGCTTCCTTTTAATTGAATAGAATATACCAGAAGTGATGGGACATCACTTCTGAGATTAGGTTACAAAAAGACAGTGACTTGCATCTTCTTTATTGCTTTCTCTATTGCTCACTTAGTCTGCCATGAATGTGAATGGAAATGTGGAAAAGGCCCCTTGACAAGGAACTGAGCAAGTCCTCTGACGAACAATCAGAAACTTAGGACTTCAGTCCAACAGCTTGTGAAGTGCTGGATCCTATCAGCAACCACGTAAGTGATTCCAAGGAAGCAGATACTCCTTTCCTTAAGCCCTTAGTTGAAAAGAAAGCCCTGGCCAAAATTTGATCGCAAACTTGTCTGAGACCTTGGGGCAGAGTCACCCAGCTAAGCTGCACCCACAGACACTATGAGGTAATAAATGTTTGTTGCTTTTAAGCCCTAATATTTTGGGTAATTTATTATGCAACAATAGGAAAGTAATATATTCAGGAATAAAATTAACACATCAACATATATATTGTATTGTGTAGTTGACACACAATTGCTTGAAGCAAACCTAAGTCTAGTATCTAAGTTAATGGAGAGCCAAAGCAGAGAGACACACCACCATTTACAAGAAATAGTAACCAGACAATAAATACGACTCAATTGTTTATGAGAATCATTGCTTTCCTTCATTTTGGAGTCAGAAGAAGTGTTTCCCATTAGTCCTCTTAAGGTGATCCCTGGTGATGTCTTTAATATCATCACTACAATGAATAAATAGTGATCCGTAGGTTCACTCTCAATATACAACATCTCTCAATATATGTCAATGACAGAGTGCTGAAGCTTTGTTTGTGAGTATTTTTACAAGAGGCAACAAAAACAGTGTAAAACAAACATTATTTTGATGGTCAGGATTGACCTTAGGAGAAAATTTAGAACGTGCAGATAAATGTATGAATTCTAGCTCTAGTCTTAATAAGAATTGAAGAGTGTAAACTTCAAGGTTGTAATCAAAGGCAAGAGCCAAAAGTAAAGGTATTTTGTTTTGCAATTTTAGTGTTTTTTAAAAATTTATTTTATTGAAATATAGTTGATTTACAATGTTGTGTTAGTTTCTGGTGTACAGCAAAGTGATTCAGTTTTTTATATATATATTTTATATATATATTATATATATTTTTATATATTATATATTCTTTTTCATATTCTTTTCCATTATGGTTTATTACGGGATATTGAATATAGTTCCCTGTGCTATACAGTAGGACCTTGTTGTTTATCCATTCCATATATAATAGTTTGCATCTGCTAATCCCAAACTCCCAATCCCTCCTTCCCCCACCTCCCCTCCCCCTTGGCAACCACAAGTCTGTTCTCTATATCTGTGAGTCTGTTTCTGTTTTGTAGATAAGTTCATTTGTGTCATATTTTAGATTCCACATATAAGTGATATCATATGGTATTTGTCTCTTTCTGACTTACTTAGTATGATAATCTCTAGATCCATCCATGTCATGTTGCAATTTTAAAAGAGATCCATAAATTTAAAAAAAATCTATAAGGCAGAGGGTAGAATCAAGGTCCTTTTATTAAAACTAAGTACGATAGTCAGTGCTTTTGTAGTACCAATGTAAACAAGCTACATTAGAAAGTAGTTTTTGAAAGGGAGGGTAAAACAAGTAGTCTCATCCTCCAGCAGCTGTTCCAGCCAATGTCAACAATTAGTTGTGACATATAAGCCTGTAAGTGAAATAGCTCATAGATGGCTACCAAAGCTTTCTCTCCTCATAGTCTCAGTTGTAGTAAGTTCCTCTCCTTGAAACTGCTCATTTTATCCTGAACTGGGAAATAACTGTACTAGGTATTCTGAAATGAACAGCATCTGTTTTCCTTTGCTCACTAGTACCATATATATCCTCAGAGGACAATTTATACTTTCTTCAAACAAACAGGATCCCTTATTCCATGTGTTATTAACGACTAGGTAATAATTTTTTGATTAAGAAGTTTTATTAACTTGACTCTTTTTCATTTTAATCCCCTTTAATTTTCTGCAAATATTATTTCTGTCATACCTATCTCCTTGATATAATTGATCTCCTGGAGTACTTTAAAAACAAACTTTATTTATTTATGTGGCCTTCTAAGAGCAGAAACCTCATTTTCTGCTCTGCCTTTTCCCCAATTTGGCCAAAGGAACATGAAATCGTGGGGATTTATGGAGGGAGATTTGTCAGACTTTTCTTATTTACTTCGACTGTGAGATGTAAATTGAATTTGGGGCCTTTTCTTCAAGAATACGTTATTTACTATCAAATAAGTTTATGTTAGTGGATCAGGCATAGGTAAGGTATTTCTATGATAACCTTGTAAGGTGGGTTAGAGTGCTCTGGGTTCTAGAATAATGGCTTGCTTTCTTGCATGTGCAAACGTGGCTTTTGTTTCTGACTATCTCATTTGAACACCCTTGGTCTGCTGGAGAGTCAGTGTATACTTATGTAAAACTGAATAGTCTGAGGACAGCTGAACTACTTATTGCTGCCATTTTAACAGGCACAGCAGATGATCACATGATTGCCTCAGCGATTGTGATCATTGTTGATTGCGAATAGAGTGTACGAGAACCAATTAATAGTGTTGTGCCTGCTTCCTTCCTTGCTGAACTCATGTGACTTTACTCGATGGTAATTGTGGCATGCCTGAGTTTGAGGAATGATCAAAACCTAAAAGGAAAATGAGAAGATAGTGAAAACCATTTTAAAATATGAATGTGGCATATGTTAATATAAACCCATCATCCAGATTTCTTAATGGACTCGTTCAGTATTTAGATAATTCCAGGGAGACATGGAAATGGTGAGGCCGTCTGATATTACCTCAAATGCATTAAAGAGCATTCATATATGTGGAATAAAGGATTATCCAAAATAATTAAAATTCAGCTGCAGTTACAGAATGAACATACCACCTCCTATATCTCATCACTATTATGTGTCTTTTTTTTTTTAATGGGACTTCTTTATTTAGTGATTAATCAGGGATATTCCGCGATTTGCAGTGGGGCTCCTCATTATTACTGTGAAATAACAGAATGGTTCTGTTGTCCTTAGTAATTCGTTTGACTTGGAAATGAGGAAAAGACAACACAATCTAGGGGCTGCTCAGTACTACCTTTATCTTTCTTTAATGTTTGTTAGCTAAATATGGAATTTTAATTTCCTCCTTAATTATCAAGGAGTCTTTGGCTGAATGGGCATACCCCCCGCCCAGGCACCATTGTTTATTTTCACCTTACTTTTTTGAAACATGTTATTTATAAACTTGCACAGTAGCCCACAAGCATTTCTATGGGAAAAAAGAAAAAAACTCACCAATATTAAATAGCATCTTCAATGATGTTGTCTCATTTGATCCTCCCAGTAGCACTTCAAAAAAAGCTTTGTGGGAATGTGCTTTGCAAGAAGGAAACAGACTCATTGCTGAAGTTGTTACTTCCTTAGCATCCCGTGTCTAGGTGGGTAAACTGAGATTCAAACTTAGGTCTGAGTGTCAGGCCCACGGTTGTGACAAAGCAGCGCATTCTTTGATTTATCCTGAATTGGCGTAGATTTAGCCATCTCATCACCATTTCTTCTCCATTTTACCACTCGGCAAGTGATACTTAGTAGTTTTCCTACCTTTACCTTGTCATGGAAGATCAGAGATATTCAAGCTCATGTGCAGATTTATTTTCCCTAGACTTTGCAGATTCTATGGAAGTTAATTCTGTAGTAACCAAAATTCTTCTTATGCTACTATCAACGGGCATTTTCAGCCCAAGTAGAAAATCTGAAATTTGAACTAAAACTGTCCCTGCAGTGTGTGTCTACAATCCAAAGGATTCTAACAAGCTAGGGTAAAGACTTGTCATTTTGGTCAAATTCTACATTTCCAGTGTAATAATAATAACAGTAATAATGACAGCTATACTTTACTGATTGTGAAATATAGTCTAGGCTTTCATCCACACAGAAACGTTGCTGAGTAGGTTATGATTACCCAAGCTTTTCAAATAAGAAAAAATATGGTGTGTCATAGTTAAGAAATTCACCTGAAGTCTTACAGCTAGTAAGCGGCAGCGTTAAACTAATATTTGTCCATCATTGGTCAACATTTTATATTTTCCTGGTATTAGTTATAGGTAGCCTTTTCTCCCCATATTGGCCCTTGCTATTGCATTTATTGTGTTAAGATTTTTTGTTTTACCAAGGGTTATCATGGTGACAGCTGAAATGATTTTGAAATCAGTAGTAATTATTTATACAAAGAGAATTTTGAAAATTCACAATCCCTCAGCAAACATCTTGCCAAGAAATTAAGATAAAGATCTTATTCCTGCTTTTCATATGAGGGAAAAATAGAGCCTTACGCATTATAATCTACCTTTCCCCATGTGGTTCTTGCAGCACACCTTGAGAGACTTACCTCTGGATGCCAAGACAAGTATTGTTCAGAAAATGCTTTACAGGTAGTGCTGTGTCTTCCACAAATCCCACAGACTAGCAGGTTGTGGTGCCACTCACGTGGATAACTGACCCTGAGGAGAATGATGAACTTAGATTAAAACAAATGAAAATGCTTTCTGCTGTGTGGTTAATTATTAACCTCACTATGATCAATAGTCAGAGATGGGGATCTATCTATAGCTTTAGAAAAGACCCTGATTAAGCCCAAGTGTTAATTATGACAAATCTGTAAATAGCCAAAGCTTATGCCAAATTGAAAATTACCTTTCAAGAATCTTGAAAAGAGAACATTGTTAGAGGTCTTATTTGATATGGCTAAAAATAATATTTTAGGTACAGAAGATACTCTTATTCAGAGGTCTTCCAAAACTTCAATTGCCCATTGCCAATTTATACATATATTTACACATTTACACAACACATATTAAGTGCATTGTTACACACACACGAAAATAGAAAGCAAAAGTTGTGAAGTAAAACATATACCTTCTGCACTTGTAATGGATTGGAAAAATTGTAAAAATCCCCTTGGAATTTTACATTACAACATGGAGTCCATTGCCTAATCCAAACTTCCGGCTCCGTAAATCAGTTCATATAGCTTATACAGAGAACTTAGCTATAATTTGGTATTTTTTGCTCTAATCTTACGATGTTAGATAAACTGTGTTTTCCTAGTAAAGTTACAAACAGGAGATAAGTCTCTCATTTTATACATTCCCTAAATAGTGATATAAACATAATCGGAGAAAAACATTCCTATTAATACTACGTATCACCCATACAACTTCTGTTGAATGTGTATTTTGCCCTTCACAAAGAAGTTGGACAAAAGAAAGACATTTGAATAGTATTTCTTTGCCAATTCATATTCACCACTTCTAAATCATATTCTCTTGTTTTCTGCTGCAAAAATGTAAGCGGAGAGATACATGTAGGAAGCAAGGAAACTGCAAAAATCAGGAGGAAAGGAACAGAAAAAGAGGAGAGTGGAATGAAAACAGACAAGGCCATTTGTGAGGGATATTATCTACTGTGGGGTAGGGCAAAATGGAAGCCAATTAGGTTACCAAAAGACGCAGAACGCCCCTTCCCTTCAGCAACCCTCAGTGAGCTGAGGGCCTTTTCCCTGGCTGAGTGGGAAGCGGGTCGTGTAAACTGCCTAAAGTGCTATTGAAACCTATCTCCTGGAGGGTTCTGGAACATGTCTCTATTTGAAGAGTCTAATAATTGTGACAATGACAAATATCCCTTGCAGGACATTGAGAGGTGGTAGAAAACTGGAAATTCAGGGTTTTGTGATTCATGTGCTGCAGAATATATGCCTATTGATTTTTCTTTTCTTCTAAGAAAACATCCCTTTGATACATTCTGGCTGCAAAATTGGAAAGTGTGGCTTGTCTTGTTTTGTTTTGATTTGGTTTCCCTAAAGGGAAATGATCCATGGATTCTGTTGGGGATGGAATTTCATGTGAAACGTGATGTTCCTATAAATTATCTGGCCCTTAAGGTTATTGGCATCCCTGACACATGACTGATACGTAGATTCCAAGGAGGGTTTACTCTTTGCTTTCCCCCAAGTTTCTGAAGGGCAAGAATTACCAAGGGCCAGGAAGTGGTAATAATAAACTTCACTGTATTTTTAAGGTCAATATTATTCTCATTTTTATTAAAGGAGAATAAAGCTCATGAAAATGATCCACGTATTGATGCTATTCACATCTTTATCATCATTATCATCACATTTCATGAGGGAGATATCTGTCTATCTATCTCTATAACCATAGATATGTGTCTCTCTGTTATTCTTAGTACTTTTTTTTTTTTTCTTATTTTTTGCGGTACACGGGCCTCTCAGTGTTGTGGCCTCTCCCGTTGCGGAGCACAGGCTCCGGACGTGCAGGCTCAGCGGCCATGGCTCACGGGCCCAGCCGCTCCGCGGCATTTGGGATCCTCCCGGACCGGGGCACAAACCTGTGTCCCCTGCATCGGCAGGCGGACTCTCAACCACTGCGCCACCAGGGAAGCCCCTTAGTCCTTTTGTTAATGGTTGAAAAGAGATCAACAAAAAGGGTTTTTTTTGTTTTTTAAATGCAATTTTTAATGCAGCATAAATATATTTGACAAACACTACTTTCATGTATGTGATTTCTAGCATATGAAAATCATCTTTTGTTAGCTGTTTTTAAATGTCTGTTGTCAATGTTAATTGAGATCTAAAGGAGAAAATAAACCAAAAAAAAATCTAGAAAAGTGATCTTAAAACAAGTATTCACAGCCACTTAAATCATTATCTACATGATGAATTGCACAGAAAGGAGCAGCAGCCACTAAATGTAAAGTAAGAGGTTTCTGTAATGGTTACATTTTTATAATTCCCCTTTGACACCTATCTAATTCCTAGTGTGAAATAACTCTTGACTCTTTACTGGTTAATTTGAATATATTTTGTGGTCTATATGAAGTAAAGTCTCCTAGGAATTTATAATCCAGAAAGCATTCTTGGTACTTTGAAATCTCTTTGGAGTGATGTATGGTTATTTCATCCAAGATTACACTCTTAACAGGAGAATGTTACCAAGTTAGCTGTGCCAGAGAGAGAATGAAAGCTAATTCAGTCAAGTGACAAGAAACTCGGAATAATTTCATTTCAATCTCAGGTCTTCTAAAATAAGTTTTAGAAAGACCTTGGAAAAATCATTTAATATCCTTTAACCTATTCATGAAATAGACTACAATCGTACTTAATTTACAGCATAAGAATTTTGTGAGACCCAGAAATATTGTTCATATAAATCAGGATGAAAATGAAAACTGGCTCATGTCTTATACATTAAAAAGTTAGAATTTGTTGAAAACTAAGTAGGATAATTTTTAAGTTTTTCTCCTCTGTATTACATGTGAATTTGTGGTTATAAAAGTCATAAACTTTTAGAACTGGAAAGATTTTAGAAATAATCTATTTTACAAATGAAAGAATTAAGATCAAAACAAGTAAAATGGCATGCCCAGATCCCCACAGGGTTGAAATGTATTCTAGGTAAGGTTGTTATCTTTCTGCTAATTTGTTCTTTTTAGCATTCAAATAAGATTGAAAATCATAAATCACGCATCACCATGTCTTCTCTGAGCAGTCCCCTCCCCAACCTTTATGATCCTTATGGAGTTTAACATGGCAGAAGCTTCTGTGCTCTTATGTGACAATGCCTCCCTGGCAATAATTGGTTGGTCTAGGGATGTTGATGATGATGATGGCGATGCTAAAAATAGCCATCACTTGTTCATTGCTTACCACAAGACATACATCTTTGAGGCCCTTAAGATGCATAAATTAGTTTAATCCTCACAACGCTATGGGATAGCTACTATCTTATCCACATTTTCCAAATGGACAGACTGAAATAAAGGTTAAGTACTTTATCAAAGGTCACACGTCTGGCAAGGGGCAGAGCTGTAATTCAGTGTGGCTCTAGAATCTGTGCACTATATAGAAGACACTAAGGGTAGTCACAGTACGAACTCCTTAGAGGATAGACCTCAGAGCAGTATTGCGAAAAATATGTAACATTCTGAAGTGCTAGGCATTTATTATTTTTCTTTCATTTATTTAACTAGTGTTCATGACCACCTCCTCTGTGCCAGGCTCTAGGCTCTGAGGCTTACAAGTAGGGAACAAAAAATAAACATGGGTCCCATCCTGAGAGGACTTACATTCCCATGGAGAGAAGCAGAAGGTAAAGAAACAAACAAGTCAGTACACAATAGTTGTAAGTGCTCTGAAGGAAAGTGTGGTGTGCAGTGCCACAGAGCTGATCTTTGGGACGAAACATGGAGGTTGAAGCTTGAATGGTGAGACAAACCAGCCACGTGAAGATTCAGGGCAGAGTGTTCTTAGCCTATGGCAAAGGCACACGGCAGAAAGGCACTTGTTGCACTGGAGGGACAGAAAGCAAGCCTCTGTAGCTGTGGATAAATGAGCTAGCTGGAAGGAGAGTCAGGGGAGTGAGTATGGAGAGGTCAGCTGGACTAACAAATTTGGATTTTATTGAAAGTCACTGGAAGGTTTGAAGTAGGGAGCAATGTGATTTGATTTATGTTCTAAAACAGAGATGGGCAAACATTTTCCAAAGGGCCAGATAGGAGATAGTTCAGGCTTTGTGGATTCTGTTGTGTGTACTCTATCCTACTATACTCAGTTCTGCAGGTATGGTGCTAAAGCAGCCATAGGTGATATGTATACACATGGGTAAGTCTGGGTTCCAGTAACACTTTAGGTACAAAGTAGTTTGCTGACTTGTCTTCTAAAAGATCATCCTGGCTGCTCCATAGGTCTGATGAAGACCTGATAATTATAAAGAATCAGAATCCCCTATGTAGTTCAGGCAGGCACATTCTCAGTGCTGGGTCATGTTCAAAGAAATGCCAATCCTTTTTCAAAACATCCTTGTAAAGCAATTGTAAATCTTTGCAGCAGTGCCTCAAAAAATGCCAACGAAGAGTTCCATTCATAATAATTAAGCCCTCCTAAAATCCTTGTGCATCATTGTTTTTCACAGAGCTGTCACCTAGATTTTTCTTCCTCTCGCCAAACTTCTCTAAACTCCCCAAATCCAGTCCACACTGACTCTGATATTTTCTCAAATCAATTCTTCAAAATCGATTATTTGCTTTTGTGCCAACAGTTTTCAGTGTTCACTGACTCCACCACTTTTAAAATTATCCATAATCCTCAACATTACTTTTTCTCCTTCCATATTTTAATTTAGATTGACTATAAGTCTAATTATTCCCTTGCAAACAACCTTAACTTCCTTGCCTCTCTTTGCCAATATGATTTTTACTAGCAAAATCCCAAACTTGGTTAATCCCAACTATTTGTATACTAAAAGTTGCTAGAAATGACACACAAGCCAGCTCCCTGAGCTCAGCCTAAATCCATGACCACAAATATTATCTGACGATCTATGCACCCCTCATCCTATAGCACCTTTCTGTGTAGTTTGCTTGTTTACACTTTGAAACAGCAATTCTATGCCTTTTCCTCTCTCTGCTACCTCCAATATCCCCCCATAGTTTAAATTATCAGATAATGACATTGTCACATATTTTATTGAGAAAATAGAAGTTCTCAGAAGAAAATATTCTCTTTTTTCCACCGTCGAGTCCATTTAAACACTTCCATCTCCGCACACACGCTCTACCTTCCTTCTCTCCTGTGATAGTGGCTGAGGGCTCCAGCCCCGTCAAAGGCAGCTCCTTTACTGGTGCTCTGGATATCATCCTTCTCTACTTCTTGGAATTTTACCCACATATAACTACCACCACACACCTTTTTTGGGCATTTCAGTTTCACATTCTTTTCTGGATTATTATCATCAACTTTCATGGCTTAAGAAAACCATCCTTTGAGCACACTGACCTGTAACTACTGTTCTATTTCTCCTGTTCTTCATTCCACATTTTCTTTACAATCCACTCCATCTGGGCTTCTATTACCATCAATCCACTGAAACTACACCTGTCCAGGTCACCAAGGACCTTCATGTTGTATAATCCAATGGTCACTTCTCTGACACTGTCAGATTTTCTCAGAAGAATTTGACATCATTCATCATTCCCTTCTTGAAAAGACTCTCCACAACATCACAATTCCATGGTTTCCTTTTTCTTCACTGATACCTGTGTTCTTCAGCATCTAAACTGTCATCTTTTACTTCTGTGTTTGGCACCTTAATGTGTGAGTCTCAGACTTTACTGCTAGGCCCCCTACATGTCTGTATCCAAAACCTCTCCCTAGGATATTTCATTCAACATCGAGGCTTTTAGTATCATTTATATGCTCATGACTCTGACATCTATATCTTCAGCTTGACCACTCCAGACTCATGTGATCACCTGCCTATTTGACATTGCCACCTAGATGTCTAATAGAGAGCTCAAATTTATCATGGCCAAAAGGAAACTCTTATTGATTCTTTTTTTTTTTTTGTGGTATGCAGGCCTCTCACCGTCGTGGCCTCTCCCATTGCGGAGCACAGGCTCCGAATGTGCAGGCTCAGTGGCCATGGCTCATGGGCCCAGCCGCTCCGCGGCATGTGGGATCTTCCCGGACCGGGGCATGAACCCGTGTCCCCTGCATTGGCAGGTGGACTCTCAACCACTGCGCCACCAGGGAAGCCCCTTATTGATTCTTTTATCCCCAAATTTATTTCTCCTCCTATCTTTTTATCCATCCAGTTGCTCAAGGCTAAAACCTAGAAACTATCCTTGATACTTCTTTTACTCTCAGTTTCCATATCCAATACAATACTGAGTTTTGTCAATTTTATCTCCAAAATTATCTGGTATCGATCCACTTTTCTTTTCACCTTTATTGTGATCTTCATATTTCTCATCACCATAATCACAGCACTGAATGCAAAAACTTCCTAATTGGTGTTCCTGTTTCTATTTTTGCCCCAATTAATAATTAAAAAAAAAAGATACCATGATTTTTCAGTAACCTAAAGCAGATCACATTTTATTCCTGATCAAAATCTTTCAATGGCTTCTATTTAGATTCAAATAAACAAATTGAGATTCTTCATCATAAGAAGGTCCCTGTTTTCTCTCCATCTTCATCTCTGTTTTTCCCTTTCTTACCCACCACATTCTAGCCAACAGGTACTGACTGTCTTGTACCGTTGTCTTATTGCGTTCTTGCCGAGGCCTCTTCATGCTACCCAATCTAAAATAATTCATTCCTAGGCAATTTTTAGCATTATTACTTTGCATTACTTTTCTAGAAATCGTTGATCATACCTGAAATTATTTTGTTTGAACGAGTGCACAAGAGGAGGGGCTGCATCTGTTTAGTTTAACCACTTTATCCTAGCACCTAGAACTGTCTAGCACAAAGTACGGGCTCAGTAAATATTTGTTCAGTATATGATCCCTTACTCTCTTCAACTCTTCAACACTGTGATTCTTATCTTTATCTTTAACCTGAACAATAAAGGCCCAGGAATTGGTCAGGCAGAGACCAAATTCTCCTCTATAGGCAGAAGATAAGCATAGCCCATGATTACATTAATATTGCACATCAGTAATTAATAATAAATCCACTTTTATTGTTTTCTGATGTGCTTTTGTGTATCATCTAACTTAACCTTCCAACCACCTTGGAATGTGTATTATTATAATGGAAAACTGTTTTTTGCCTCTCTGTTATCTCCTCCTTAAGGGAGCACCCTTTCCTTATTCTGCAGTAATTCTGCAGAAACCTTGTGGTTGGGTGGAATTGATCTTGCCCCGTGGACCAAATGCTGGCTGGACCCATGGCCTGGATGATCATAATTATTTTTCTTCCTGAAACTACAATTGGTTCAGGGCTGGTCACAATGATCCAAGCGTGACTAGTTGTTCTGCCCTAGGAAAGTTGCTATTTTTTTCTGTGTGATTTCCAGAATTATATAAGTCCTCTCAGCTCATGGTACCAAAAAGAAAGAAAGAAAGAAAAAGAAAAAAATGAGCTAGCAACTTTCCCACCATGTGTATAGGCCCTGGCACCTGGCTGGGAATGAAGCCAACCTCAAGAAAACAGTCACAAGTGATAGAGAGGGAGAAAAAGAACCATTGTTTGAGCACATGGATACCACTTGAGTAAGTTAGCACTTAGCATTCTTAACACTTTTTGGTAACCTGGGGTAATAAATTCTTTTCTGCACTGAAACTAACTTGAATTGCTTTCTAAAACTTGCATCCTATAAAATCTGAACTAATTGAATTATTTTTCTCATTTTACAATGGGATGGAGTTCAGAGAGAAATTAAGAAATTTGCCAGAAAGAAAAACTTTTGAGTAAAAGCCTCTCTGACTTCAGGTGCTGTGCTCTTACTCATTATACTGTATGTCAGTACATGAGTACAGGGGGGTGGAGTCAAGATGGCAGACTAGGAGGACGTGGAGTTCGTGTCTCTTCACAACTAGGGCACCTACCAGGCTCCCGTGGGGGACACCACAGACACCTAAGGGGACGGGAGGAACCCCCAGCGAACGGGTAGGATGTGGGGCGTGGGGGATGAAGGGGGAGGAGAAAGGGAGGCAGGATGGGACTGGCGCCCTTGAGGGGCAGCTGGGGGAGGGGAAGGGATCTCACGCCCGAAGCGGGGAATTGGGGAACCACTGGGAGGGCAGAGGATCAAAAGGGAGTGTGGGGCTTCCCTGGTGGCGCAGTGGTTGAGAGTCTGCCTGCCCACGCACGCAGGGGACACAGGTTCGTGCCCCGGTCCAGGAGGATCCCACATGCTGCGGAGCGGCTGGGCCCGTGAGCCATGGGCGCTGAGCCTGCGCATCTGGAGCCTGTGATCTGCAATAGGAGAGGCCACAGCAGTGAGAGGCCCGCGTACCGCAAAAAAAAAAAAAAAAAAAAGGGAGTGTGGCTAGGTTTCCCCTGCCCACTTGGGGAAACTCCTCCCCCCCCCCGGGACCTGCTGAGATCTCAGGCCAGATCCTCTGCCCACCGAGGCCCCCTCCAGCCACAGGGGTCCTGAGGGAGTAGCAGGGAGGGAAGGGGGAGCAAAAGTAAAGGCCGGACCTCGGACCGGCACCCCTGAGGGGTGGCTGGGGGAGGGGAGGAGTTCCTACACCCAGCGGGACCCACCCACGGTTAGGGGTCCAGCAGCGACGGGGAGACCCTGGGGGAGACAGTAGGAGAGGGGCGCAAAGGAATGGAAGGGGACGGGGCCAGTGCTTTCCCTGTCTACTTAGGCACCGGGAAGCCTGTTGGGCTCATGGGCCTAATCCTCTGCCCTCAGAGCCTCCCTCCTGCCCTGCAGAGCCCAAGCCCCTCCCCTACACCCCCACGCAGGGCCCTAAGTCTACACTCGGAGACCCCCTCCAGCGCACTGGGCCTAAACCCCACCCACACACCCTCACTCAGGGCCCTACCTTCAAACTAGGAGAACTCCACATTCCAGAGGTCCTCCTTTCCACGTGCTGCCTCTCCCCTTCTGAGCAGGTCCTAAGCAGAGGGCCTACCCCATCTTGAATGTTGCCCCGCCTAAGCCCCCCCCTGCATGCTCAAACGTCACCCCCCACCTGCCTAGGTCCCACCCCACCCTAAACCCAGCCCCTGCCTAAACTCCACCCCCACCTAAACTCCGCCCCCATAGCCAAGACTTTTTTTTTGCCCCTCTTTTAGATTGGGGTTCTGTTTTACCTTGTTGATTCATTGTTGTTGATTCTTTTAGATTTTTATTTTTCCTAATAAATCTTTTATTTCTCTAATTTTATTTTATTCTTTATACTTTGTTATTGTTCACTCCTTTTGGCTTGTCCCCACCCCCATTTTTTCCTTTCTTTTTTCTGTTGTGGTTTTATTTTACCTTGTTGCAGTTGTTTCAATTATAGCTTTATTTTCCTAATATAGTTTTGATCTTTCTAATTTTATTATGTTTTTTATTCTTTGATATTGCACTGCTTCTTTTTTTCTTGTTTTTTAACCACACCCCGAGGCTTGCAGGATCTTGATTCCCAGGCCAGAGGTCGGGCCTGAGCTCCTGAGGTGAGAGCTCCGAGTCCCAACCACTGGACTAACAGAGAACCTCAGACCCCAGGGAATATCAATTGGAGTGAGGCCTCCCGGAGGTCCTCATCTCAGCACCAAGACCCAGTTCTATCCAACTGCCTGCAAACTCCAGTGCTGGACGTCTCAGGCCAAAAAACCAGTAAGACAGGAATACAGCACCACCCATCAAAAAAAAACAACAACAAAGAAATGACAAAAAAATATGTTACAGATGAAGGAGCAAGGTAAAAACCTACAAGACCAAATAAATGAAGATGAAATAGGGAACCTACCTGAAAAAAATTCAGAGTAATGATTGTAAAGATGATCCAAAACTGTGGAAATAGAATGGAGAAAATACAAGAAACATTTAACAAGGACCTAGAAGAACTAAAGAGCAAACAAACAATGATGAGCAACACAATAAATGAAATTAAAAATTCTCTAGAAGGAATCAACAGCAGAATAACTGAGGCAGAAGAACGGATAAGTGACCTGGAAGATTAAAGAGTGGAAATAACTACCACAGAGCATAATAAAGAAAAGAGAATGAAAAGAATTGAGGACAGTCTCAGAGACCTCTGGGAGAGCATTAAATGCACCAACATTCTAATTATATGGGTCCCAGAAGAAGAAGAGAAAAAGAAACGGTCTGAGAAAATATTTGAAGAGATTATAGTCGAAAACTTCCCTAACATGGGAAAGGAAATAGTCAAGTCCAGGAAGGACAGAGAGTACCATACAGGATAAACCCAAAGAGAAACATGCCAAGACACATATCAATCAAACTATCAAAAATTAAATACAAAGAAAAAATATTAAAAGCAACAAGGGAAAAGCAACAAATAACATACAAGGGAATCCCCATAAGGTTAAGAGCTGATATTTCAGCAGAAACTCTGCAAGCCAGAAGGGAGTGGCAGGAGATATTTAAAGCGATGAAAGGGAAAAACCTACAACCAAGATTACTGTACTCAACAAGGATCTCATTCAGATTCGACAGAGAAATTTAAATCTCTACAGACAAGAAAAAGCTAAGAGAATTCAGCACCACCAAACCAGCTTTACAACAAATGCTAAAGGAACTTCTCTAGGCAGGAAACACAAGAGAAGGAAAAGACCTACAATAACAAACCCAAAACAATTAAGAAAATGGTAATAAGAACATACGTATCGATAACTAACAAATGTAAATGGATTAAAGACTCCAACCAAACGACATAAACTGGCTGAATGGAGACAGAAACAAGACCCATATATATGTCTACAAGAGACCCACTTCAGACCTAGGGACACATAGAGACTGAAAGTGAGGGATGGAAAAAGATGTTCCATGCAAATGGAAATCAAAAGAAAGCGAGAGAAGCAATTCTCATTTAAGCCAAAATAGACTTAAAAATAAAGACTATTACAAGAGACAAAGAAGGCCCCTACATAATAATCAAGGGATCAATCCAAGAAGAACATATAACAATTGTAAATATTTATGCACCCAGCATATGGAGCACCTTAATACATAAGGTAACTGCTAACAGCCATAAAAGGGAAAATCAACAGTAACACAGTCATAGTGGGGGATTTTAACACCCCACTTTCACCAATGGACAGATCATCCAAAATGAAAATAAATAAGGAAACACAAGCTTTAAATGACACATTAAACAAGGTGGACTTAATTGATATTTATAGGACATTCCATCCAAAAACAACAGAATACACTTTCTTCTCAAGTGCCCATGGAACGTTCTCCAGGATAGACCATATCTTGGGTCACAAATCAAGCTTGGTAAATTTAAGAAAATTGAAATTGTATCAAGTATCTTTTCCAACCACAAGGCTATGAGACTAGATATCAATTACAGGAAAAAATCTGTAAAAAAATACAAATACATGGAGGCTAAACAATACACTACTTAATAACCAAGAGATCACTGAAGAAATCAAAGAGGAAATAAAGAAATACCTAGAAACACATGACAATGAAAACACAATGACCCAAAACCTATGGGATGCAGCAAAAGCAGTTCTAAGAGGGAAGTTTATAGCAATACAATCCTACCTCAAGAAACAAGAAACATCTCAAATAAACAAGCAGACCTTACACCTAAAGCAATTAGAGAAAGAAGAACAAAAAAAAAAAACCCAGCGTTAGCAGAGGGAAAGAAATCATAAAGATCAAATCAGAAATAAATGAAAAAGAAATGAAGGAAACAATAGCAAAGATCAGTAAAACTAAAAGCTGGTTCTTTGAGAAGATAAAGTTGATAAACCATTAGCCAGACTCATCACAAAAAAAAGGGAGAAGACTCAAATCAATAGAATTAGAAATGAAAAAGTAGAAGTAACAACCGACACTGCATAAATACAAAGGATCATGAGAGATTACTACAGGCAACTATATGCCAATAAAATGGACAAGCTGGGAGAAATGGAAATACTTAGAAAAGCACAACCTTCCAAGACTGAACCAGGAAGAAATAGAAAATATAAACAGGCCAATCACAAGCAATGAAATTGAGACTGTGATTAAAAATCTTCCAAAAAACAAAAGCCCAGGACCAGATGGCTTCACAGGCAAATGCTATCAAACATTTAGAGAAGAGCTAACACCCATCCTTCTCAAACTCTTCCAAAATATAGCAGAGGGAAGAGCACTCCCAAACTCATTCTACGAGGCCACCATCACCCTGATACCAAAACCAGACAAAGATGTCACAAAGAAAGAAAACTACAGGCCAATATCACTGATGAACATAGATGCAAAAATCCTCAACAAAATACTAGCAAACAGAATCCAACAGCACATTAAAAAGATCATACACCATGATCAAGTGGGGTTTATTCCAGGAATGCAAGGATTCTTCAATATATGCAAATCAATCCATGTGATACACCATATTAACAAACTGAAGGAGAAAAACCATATGATCATCTCAATATATGCAGAAAAAGCTTTCGACAAAATTCAACACACATTTATAATAAAAACCCTCCAGAAAGTAGGCATAGAGGGAACTTACCTCAACATAATAAAGGCCATATATGACAAACCCACAGCCAACATCATTCTGAATGGTGAAAAACTGAGATCAGGAACAAGACAATGTTGTCCACTCTCACCACTATTTTTCAACATAGTTCTGGAAGTTTTAGCACCAGCAATCAGAGAAGAAAAAGAAATAAAAGGAACCCAAAGTGGAAAAGAAGAAGTAAAGATGTCACTGTTTGCAGATGACATGATACTATACATGGACAATCCAAACATACTACCAGAAAACTACTAGAGCTAATCAATGAATTTGGTAAAGTAGCAGGATACAAAATTAATGCACAGAAATCTCTTGCATTCCTATACACTAAAGATGAAAGAGAAATTAAGGAAACACTCCCATTTACCATTGCAGCAAAAAGAATAAAATACCTAGGAATAAACCCACCTAAGGAGACAAAAGATCTGAATACAGAAAACTATGACACTGATGAAAGAAATTAAAGATGATACAAACAGATAGAGAGATATACCATGTCCTTGGATTGGAAGAATCAACATTGTGAAAATGACTATACTACCAAAAGCAATCTATAGATTCAGTGCAATCCCTATCAAACTACCAATGGCAATTTTCACAGAACTAGAACAAAAAATTGCACAATTTGTATGGGAACACAAAAGACCCTGAATAGCCAAAGCAATCTTGAGAAAGAAAAATGGAGCTGGAGGAATCAGGCTCCCAGACTTCAGACTATACTACAGAGCTACAGTAATCAGGACAGTATGGTACTGACACGAAAACAGAAATATAGATCAATGGAACAGGATAGAAGGCCCAGAGATAAAGCCACGCACATATGGTCACCTTATTTTTGATAAAGGAGGCAAGAATATACAATGGAGAAAAGACAGCCTCTTCAGTAAGTGGTGCTGGGAAAACTGGACAGCTACATGTAAAAGAATGAAATTAGAACACTCCCTAACACCATACACAAAAATAAACTCAAAATGGTTTAAAGACCAAAATGTAAGCCAGTCACTATAAAATTCTTAGAGGAAAACATAGGCAGAACACTCTATGACATAAATCACAGCAAGATCCTTTTTGACACACCTCCTAGAAAATGGAAATAAAACCAAAAATAAACAAATGGGACCTAATGAAACTTAAAAACTTTTGCACAACAAAGGAAACCATAAACAAGATGAAAAGACAGCCCTCAGAATGGGAGAATATATTTGCAAATGAAGCAACTGACAAAGGATTAATCTCCAAAATTTACAAGCAGCTCAATATCAATAAAACAAACAACCCAATCCAAAAATGGGCAGAAGACCTAAATAGACATTTCTCCAAAGAAGATATACAGATTGCCAACAAACACTTGAAAGGATGCTCAACATCACTAATCATTAGAGAAATGCAAATCAAAACTACAATGAGGTATCACCTCACACCAGTCAGAATGGCCATCATCAAAAAATCTACAAACAATAAATGCTGGAAAGGGTGTGGAGAAAAGGGAACCCTCTTGCACTGTTGGTGGGAATGTAAATTGATACAGCCACTATGGAGAACAGCATGGAGGTTCCTTAAAAAACTAAAAACAGAACTACCATACGACCTACCATACTGGGCATATACCCTGAGAATACCGTAATTCAAAAAGAGTCATGTACCACAATGTTCACTGAAGCTCTGTTTACAATAGCCAGGACATGGAAGCAACCTAAGTTTCCATCGACAGATGAATGGTTAAAGCAGATGTGGCACGTATATACAATGGAATATTACTCAGCCATAAAAAGAAATGAAATTGAGTTATTTGTAGTGAGGTGGATGGACCTGGAGTCTGTCATACAGAGTGAAGTAAGTCAGAAAGAGGAAAACAAATACCATAAGCTAACACATATATATATATATGGATTCTTAAAAAAAATGGTTCTGATGAACCTAAGGGCAGGACAGGAATAAAGACACAGACGTAGAGAATGGACTTGAGGACACGGGGAGGGGGAAGGGTAAGCTGGGATGAAATGAGAGAGTAACATTGACATATATACACTACCAAATGTAAAATAGATATCTAGTGGGAAGCAGCTGCACAGCACAGGGAGATCAGCTTGGTGCTTTGTGACCACCTATAGGGGTGGGATAGGGAGGCTGGGAGGAAGATGCAAGAGGGAGGGGATATGGAGATATATGTACATGTATAGCTGATTCACTTTGTTATACAGCAGAAACTAACACAACATTGTGAAGCAGTTATACTCCAATAAAGATGTTAAATAAATCAGTACACTCAGGAAATCTTCATGGATTACACCCTGAAATTTTATCTTCATGAAATACTCCTTCAAAATTCTTTTCTAATGTTAGATAGAATAGATCTGTTATGGGCTAGCATTACAATTGTTTTGGTGATTTTTGGAATTTTTTCTCTACTTTAAGTCAAATTTTTGTATGTCTTTTTTTTTTACTTTTGTGTATATCCAAGTTTCCACACAGGAAAAAACATATTACATTAGCATAATCCTTGGAATTTTATATTTGATTTTTATTCTGGTTTTCTCAAAACTCATTATTTAGTAACTGGAATGAAGCTCAACTAAGTGGTGGAATTGAAAGCAATTGAAAATTATGTAGAATTATATAGATGTCAAGAGAAAGGTTCATAACATTTAGAAATTGATATAATTGAAGTAAATGTGTAAAATTGATTACTTTACCAAGTGAGTGTACCATCTTTTAGGAAAATGTAAAAAATTATCCTCTCCTATATTGGTTGCATTTCGAATTACACAGAATTAACATGAAAGGCTAATGGACTAATAGGCAGAAAAAATGAAAGATACATTCTCATTTCACACTAATGGTAAGTATTTCAGAATGCACACATAAGCAAACTCCACATTAGCAAATGCAGGAATGAGAATGAACAAACTAAATTATTCTTTGACTTATAGGAAAGGTTGATACAATTCAAAGGTTATGAGAACCGAATTGCAGCGCATTAGCAGCCTCATCATATATCATTTTGTTTTTTATAGATGGTTATACTGTCCTTTCCATTAATGAAATCAGAAAATATAATCATATTAGATTCTTCCTTCTTTTCAGTTCACCTTCCCTGTCATTACCATTTCAACTTAGCCCTTCTGTCTTACTGATTCCTTTTGTTCAGCTTTATTGAGATATAATTGACAAAATGTAAGATATTTGAAGTGTACTATGTGTTCATTTGATACACATTGTGAAAGGATTTCCCCCATCGAGTTAATTAACACAAACATCACCTCACTTATTTACCCTGTCCCTTCTTTTTTGGTGAGGACATTTAATTTCCACCCTCTTAGAAAATTTCAATCATACAATAGAGTGTTATCAACAGTAGTTATCATATTTTATATATTAGATCCTCAGACCCATTTCATCTTATAATTGAAAGTTTGCAGCCTTTTACCAACCTATCCCTATTTCCCTCACCCCCTATTGAGTCTTAACTAGCCACTCCCCTTTGTTCTGCATCTCCTGCTTGCTCCATCACTGTCTCATCTTCTTATTAGGCTTTAATAGGCTCTATTACAGTCCAGCCTCCATATAGCTAAGTGATTATGTAAAAGCACAGAATTGACCATGTCATGGTTTTGTTTAATACTCTTGAAATTCCTATTACTTGAAACAAAGTTTAAAACTAGGGTCATCCAAAAGTATCTTTTTCTTAGGCACCGTATTTGTAGAAGGAATACAAAGTGGAATAAGATGTGAGCCTTCCCCTAAAGGAATATGAATACAGATATGTGACTGGGGAGGTGGGGAGTCAGCCCAAAACAGATCATTTCAATATAACATGGAAAGTGTACTATAGAGGGAACCCAGAGTGTCATGGAGCTCAGTGGAGCCTGACTTAGCATAGCCTAGATTTTCAGGAAGGTTTCCTGGTGGGATGACGCCTGAGTTGAGGCTTAATAAGTCATCCAGGCTCAGAAGGAAGGGAAACATAGATGATTATCCAGACAAACATAGGAGCAGGAGAAAATGTATGAAACCGTGTAACATGGCATTTCTCTATAACTGCAAACAGTTCAGAATTATGAAAACATAAACTATGAGGTAGGAAGTAGAGGTTCAGAAGGATAGAAAAGGAGGTAAAAATGAGCTATCATGAATATCACATGCAATTTACAGCCATTCAATAACCGTTCATTGAGTGGTTATTCAATGTATGCCAGACACTGTGCTGTGGATACAGCTCTCTTGAAGCTCACACTCTACATGTCAAAGAGTCAAAAAAAAAAAAAAATGAGTGTAAGCTCTGATGAGTGCTATGCAGGTAAACACACATTGCTGATATAAAAAGTGAGAGGATGGACATACTTGAAATGTGATGGCCAGGAATGGCCTTTCTGATCAGGTCTCATTTAAATGTGAGAAGAAACTAACACACACATAGTTGGGGAAACGAGTCCCATTGCAAAGGACCTGAGGTAGGAAAGAAAGAGCTTGGCTTCTTTGAAGAACTGAAAAAATACGAACATGGCTATAGCAAGCAAGGGTGGCAGGGTGACTAAAAATGAGATTGATGAGATAGGGAGGAACCTCTCTTGCAAGGTACTGTAGGTCTTGGTGACTTATATGAATTTCATAATTACAATGGGAAAACTTTGGATAGTCTTAAACAAGCAAGAATATAGCATGAAGTGGAGTTTGGCTGTATCTCTGAGTAATGGGGAACCAGTAAAAGATTTTAACTAGGGAAACTTATAATCATGTTTAAGATGACTCATTGTAGTGGTTGGAAGAAGAGTTGAATAACTGTGAAATATGACTGGGGGAAAGATATTAATTAGAAGGGTATAGTAGTTGCACAAGCAACAGATGTTGAGGCTGGTATTTGTACAGAGGAAAGAAAAAAATTAGGAAATATTTAGGAATAAAATCACCAGAATTTTGTGAGGGAGGGTGTCATGGTGGAGATGAAGTAGTCTAGCATAATGTAAGGTTTTCTCATGATGTGGTGAATATTAGTGACAGTTGATATTAGAGAATACAAGCAATAGGGAAGGTTTGGAGGAGATCTTTCCATTATTTCTTGGGCTTTTTTTGAGTTTGAGATATTTTGTGGGATATGTACAGATGGAAGTTTGTGTAGAGAAATCTGAAATGCAGGAAGACCAAGCCAGAGAGACAGATTTCAGACTCATTATATATACATATAAAATAAACCACAAATGAATATGAAATTACTCATGAACAGTGTATCGAATGAGAAGAAAAGTGGAACAAGGGCTGAATCCTGAAGAACGTCAACATTAAATGGCGGACAGAGGAGTATCCTACTTTTGAGACTGGGAATGAATGGTTAAAAAAAAAAAAGTAAGTGAACTCGAGTGATGACAAGACACTAGAAAGTATAGAGTACATGTGTGACACTAACAAATGCAGCAGAAGACCCCACAGATAATTTTAAGACATCCCCTAGAGTTGGCAACAACAGGGTCAGTGATGATGTTTGTCTTAACACAGGAGGTATACCAGTGGAGCAGAATCTCAGTTGCGGTGGAATTAGGAGTAAAGCAACTATACTGATCAGTCTTCATGAAGTGAAGGGTAAGAAAGAGAGGGCATGGTGGCTGGTGAGGATCACTCAAATGTTTCTTTTTTTAATTATGTAAGATATTTGAGGCTATTCAAACACTAAAGAGAAAACACAGGAAAAAAGGAGAGATTGATGATAAAGGAAATAATTCACTAAGCATGATCCTAGAGAAGAAGCAAAGGGTTGAGATCAAGGTTTCTAGGTAGGATGGCAAAGAACGTTGATCTGGAGGTAGAAGTTAATCATAGATTTGCATTGAAGGGCTAGCAGTCCAAACTCCTCAACGTGGAAGCCAAGAATATTTACAAGCTGTCCCCCATCTACCTTAAAGTATCACTTTCTACCACTCTGTCTTCTGAAAATTTTCACCCCTTTCTTTATCGGCACAATCTGCTTTAACCACCAGAGAACTAAGTTTCCAGAAAATATCATGCCCTTTTATACTTTCATTATGCTGTGTTCTTTACCTTGTTTTCACCTAACTGCCCCACCCCTATTTCTACACTTACCCCAGCTCTGCCTAATGCCTATTTCCTTCCCACCCAAAGGTCACATGGAGAAATATCCTGATCATGCTTCAGATCTCATAAAAATTTCCCTCAAATTGCTCATCTAGATGCATATGGAAAACCAATACTTCCTTTCCTACATTCCCAAAGATCTGCAGACTGTTCTTTCTCATGTTGCATACCTGGCTAAAATGGGATTTCCATGAGGCCAAGAATTATTCTTTCTTTATCTCTGAACTCTTGATGCCTAGTACAATGCCTGGAACATAGTACTCTTGACATTTTGTTGAATAACTGAATGAATATCTGCAGCACCCACCTTAAGGATGGAAGCCTCGATGTCTCCTCGTAAATTTATTCCTCTAATTATTTAGATGTATTCTACAGCTTGGAAACTCTAAAGCACTCTTAGTAATATTCAGGTCCCCCCTTGGAATTCTTCTCGATGGATGCTCATCTTTTGCATCTTCTCATATTACTTCATGACTTTGAGTTGAATGACAGCCATGTGTGTGTAGTTAATAAAGTATACAGATAGTTCGTGTCATTATCTTTCAGCCTACAGATCAGGATGAATAATCGTTACGTTTACTATGTTTGGTTGCATATCTTTCTTCAAATGACTCTTTCCCCAAAAATTAATTATATATCTCACTGCTCCATTCATTCAACAAACATTTATTGCCAGGCATACAGATACCAATAAGACTAGAACTTCCTTGTTATACATTAAATGCTCAGACATTATTCATCTTATAGATGAAAGTTTCTACCCTTTTCCAACCTTCTCCTATTTTCCCCACCCCCGCTTCCATGGCAACCAGTTTTCTACCGTCCGTTTTTATGTTTGACTTTTTTCTTAGATTCCATATATAAGGGATCCCATGCAGTATTTGTCTTTCTCTATCTGGCTTATTTCACTTAGCATAATGCCCTCAGGGTCCATCCATGTTGTCACAAATGGCAGGATTTCCTTCTTTCTCATGGCTGAATAATATTCTGTTGTATGTATAGACCACATCTTCTTTGTCCATTCATCCGTTGATGGACACATGGTGACTATAGCTGATAACACTCTATTGTGTAATTAAAAGGAGCATGCAGTCCAGAAGACAGCGCTAGGAAAGAATGTTGAAGTTGTTCTGTTTAGTAGAACTTTTGCCTTCAGAGCAAAGGATTCCAGCTTTAGATCACTGGCCTGGAATTTCTTTGTTGGAGAGCTGCCCCAAATGGTTGGGAGTTCTTGTCTGGAGTTTCCTGATTTCCTCCTTTAGCTGTTGTGGAGAAAGCTTGTGAAACTTGTGCCGTGGCAGGATATCCCGGAGAGGAGCTGGTGCTCCTGTTTGGTTTTGCAGAGTACAGTCGACCCTCTGTATCCAAGGGTTCTGCATTCAGCCAACTGCAGATCAAAACTACTTGAAAAAAAATTCCAGAAAGTTCCCAAAATCAAAACTTGAATTTGCTATGTGCTAGCAACTATTTACATTGTATTTACAACTATTTACCTAACATTTACATGTATTAGGTATTATAAGTAATCTAGAGATGATTTAAAGAATGTGCATAAGTTACATGCAAATATGTCATTTTTGAGCATCTGGGATTTTGGTATCCCCTGGGGTCCTGGAACCAATCCCCTGCAGATACCGAGGGAGAATTGTATCCTACATACTGCGTAAGAGAATAGGCCTGACTTCTTCAACGCTCTGAGTCCTGCAAGGGAGGAGTTAAGGTTCCTGCCCCTCTACCCATCACTTTTTTGTTTTCTGTAAAGTGGATGAAATACAAATCTGATTGGCCAAATTTACTTATTATGTAAGTGTGTCTCATTGGTTTCCTACTCCTTAGAGCTGGCTGGACAAGAAAGCCAGCAGATATCTTTTTTCCCTTCTTTTCTTTCTATGTAAACACTGGTTGCTTTAGTTTCTTGTGGCCCATCTGGTGGCAAGATTCATTCTTGGGGGAAGCGACCATCTGCTCAGTTCACTTTACCAAATAACTGGGTTTTGTGATTTAGCCTAGTTAATAATTAAATGACATTTTGACTTCCCTTTTATTTGTACCATTAGGTATCCCACTGGAGAAGGGATGGCTGGGCCATGACGAGATTCAGGTGTCCTTTGGAACTCTGGACAGAATCATGTCTTATTGTCCTTAAAATAATCTCTATAGCTTCATGTGCTCCCCGGTCAATGGGGAGTAATAAAAAAGATACTTGGTTATAGATTTACACACATTGGTGTAATTACATAATCAGAACAACTAGACACATTTTATTTTTCATTTTTCAAATTGTTTCATGTTACTTGTGACTGGTTTGATCATAATTAGCAATTTATGTGGGATTCTTCTCCCTTCTCCACTGTAATAGACTAACTGACGTGACCCATGTGAACTGCATGGCGACCAGGCCATGGTCCCAGAGATCTCACTTGTCATAAGACAGAAACATTCATCTGAAAGCCTTTTAAAGCTTTCAAAGAATCAATTATTTCTCTTCAGGGAGAAACTGGTAAAAATTGGAGCAACTATTTTACTACATATAACAAAAGCTCTTGAATAGAGCTATTGTTAGACTGTAGGAATAATTATCAAGGGAAGTGCTAAGCTTCCTTCATTAAAGACGTGTAGAAATTATCTTGGTTAGACAGAGTTCTTCCTGAAATAAACAGCATTACTTTTATGTAATGCTGCATTTCATTTCAATACCAAAATACTATGCCATGTTAATACTTCTGTGATTACAGTTGATAACTACATTGACCATAAAAAGTTATAACTTAAAAAACCTGTTTTTCTCCAATATGTACAGTGATGGGAACCTGTAACCTATGTACTCCTTCCCAGTACAGTTAATGATGACTCCATTACCCAAAGTGCTCAATATACCAACTGTTTCATTATGCTGATGACTTGATCAACGAAACTGCTAACTTCACAAAATGTAAAGGTTTGTACATAAATGGAAAAAGACTGTGGGTTCTAGGTGTTTTAGACCCTTTACCTCAATTAAGAAAAATCCTCACAGCCACATGCATTTCCTGAGAAAAAATGTGTGTGTGTGTGTGTGTGTGTGTGTGTGTGTGTGTGTGTGTTTGGGGGGAGGGGGAGGGGCAAAAGGATGACAGTCATTAACTTCCACAAGTCGTTTATACTGTTTAGAAAACAAGAGGTCAGTTTGTTTCTATAATACAAATATACAAAACACACACTTCAGTTTTATCTTTGTTTTCTTGGAAAAGAATATACCTGCCTTAATTTTTCTTTCATTTTTGAAGTCCCTTTGTTCACATTGTTGATCACACTTTATGATTGTGTGGTGGCTTTGCAAATTTGCAGGTGGTTATTACAAATTGTGTATTTCATTTCTGTTCCAAACCTCAGATGATACATAATTTCTTGGGTTATTATTATTTGGCAACTTGCCTTTTTCTAAAGACTTGCCACTTTACAACTGTATTGGTACATAATATCATGGTAAGACATTTTCAGTAAGTTAGATAAGAATATGATTAGCATTAACACAACAGTTTGTTCTCTGAACCTCTGTTGATTTTATGAGGTCCTTTGGTGTTCATAATTAAAACACTATTGTGCCTATCAAAGATTCACTTGACTTTTTCCATAGTCTCTTTAGCAAAAATTGAAACACTATTCATTGAGGGTATATAACTTTTTCTTACTTAATGTAATATTGCCCAAATATAAAGTTTTTAAACTTCAAATGTATTATAACAATTGATATGACTTACAAATAAATATACATAATTCACATGCATGCATATATATGTATACATGTGATAAACTTACAAAATGATATGAAAAACATGGAGATTCTTTGTGCCAATCTGATGATTAGGCACACAGACAGAGAAATGATTTAAGATAATGTTATCTTTCCTAACACAATGAAAATTCAAAAATGTACCCAACTCCAGATGAAGTATTTAGAATGTCGGAAGGAAAAATGGTCATTTGTTTTCTCACACTTGTACTCTCTCCAGTTTAAGATTGGAAGCAAAAATTATAAACTACTGAGAAATTGCGATGTTGGGCCATGGAGTCTGACCCTAAATTACAGACCGTCCTTAGCCTGATCGTCATCCCCTATTTTCTAACTAAATTACTTCCAGAAGCCAAATCATTCTTCAGTAGCAAATTAGGCACTTAGGAAGATACATACAGTGTTTAGAATCCCTGAAAGAACACCATGCCCTCTGTGGGGTGTTTTACTCTGCTTTGCTGTGTTCCAGGTCTTCACCAGACATCCTGGATGTAGCCACCCAACTGGAAGAGCTGTCATAGTCATGCTTCTGTGTATACTCAATAATGGGGTCTCTCCAGTTTTTAGTCCTGCAATGCTGGGAGAATCTTATGAATCTTAGGGCATAGTCTCGACATTGTGCTCTGTGCCACACCTGGATATAGTAACAAGGCTGTCTCTTATGACCTTTTCCAAGTCACGATGATAAACCAGTTCTGCAGCCTGGGTCTCTAAAAATAAAGGACAAGAGAACACATTTTCCAAAGAGGAGATATGGTTTCTGTGCTGCAGAGTTTTTCTCAGTCTACACTTTTATATAACTGCACAAATGCTGTGTATTTGGATTAAAATAAGAAATATTCATTTAATCAGCAGATTCCAGATGTTCACTTGCTGTCATGTAGACCTCTCCAAAGGTGAGGTTTTAATAAGAAAGACAGTTTTGAGGTATAGTATCATCTTCCTTTTTGTACCCTATTTTTCTCTGCATATTAAAGTTTCATGGGTTTTGAGATAGAAATATATGGAGAGTTCTACAAAGATTTTGACTGTAGTTTCATATGATAACAAATTTTTGCTTTCAAATATTATATTTTACTTTGACTGAAAAATTACAGTCTAACATCCTTATGGTCTTTGCTTTTCCTCCCGTTTCTTTCTATCACCCATCTTCCATCAACTTGGAACATCCCTGAAGTAGAGGAAATTGACATTAAGCTTTTTATTTCATACCAAGAATGCCTTTCTTTTCTTCCTTCCTCTCTTTCTTCTTCCCTCCCTGCTTTCTTCCTTTCCTCCCTCCCTTTCTCTTTTTCTCTTTCTCTTCTCGTTTATTTATTTAAATATTCACAGGAGTGGAAAACAAGTTCTCATATCAGTATACTGTGAATTCACATTTTCAAACATTGTGCTTGGGAAATAAATTGAATGAACTTCTAAGGGTTAGACAAAGCTAAGTTTGAGTCTTTAAAATGTGTGAAGATGAAGAGGGCTAATTAATTCTATTCAGATGTGTATGTGTGGAAAATGGTTATAGAATTCAGCCTGTTTGCTGGTTTTTTTTGTTTGTTTGTTTTCCTTGAACATCAGGGTGATAGTTCAAAAGCTCTTTTGCACCAATCAGTAACAGGCCACAACTGTAAAATGAACCTTTTGTTTGCTTCATCTGGCTCTGCCCCATTTGCCCTCCCTCAGATCCCGTCAACACGAAGAATGAAACACAGCCAACGCTGGATCAAAACATAGAGAATAGTTCCTGTAACAGAGAGAACAATTACGGTGCCCAGTTTGACCCCTCTAACTTCTGAGTTCTCTGGATCCACTCTAGCATTTTCTAGTGATAAAAAGGCAGTTCTTGTTAGGTTCTTATCATTGTTGCCTGCAAAGTTAAGAGGAGAGAAAGAGGAATGCGTTTTATGTGCCTCTGGAGCGGTGCAGTCTTGGAGTGAGGTTGCAGGTTACCAAGAGCCTGAGTTCAACACCTTGCTTTACCCTTTTCAAAAAATGCTCTCTTTATGTAGCTTAACTGCTGAGCCTTCAGGGCAGCCAGCTGGTGCACCCTGTTTGAGCAAAGGTCATGAAGGGGTGAGTAGAGCATAGGGAAACCTTTTAATACATATTTTATATACTTCAGATCACTAATGGGAGCTACACAAACATATCAGTTTGAATATCTCCCCCTGGGGCTGTATTTCTGTTAGGAGCTTTCCGATAAGAGCAGGGATCAGAAACTAAAATTGTTTTAAATACACCTGACTGATGGAAAAATGCATAAGTAAGTATTGCACACTGGTTTTGTATATTTTAAGCTAGACAAAGAAAAAAATAACCTTGGTTCCATTTATGTCATCAAGAGAGTAAACAAATTATCAAAAAAGTAAAACAGCAACAGAGAAAAATAATCTAAGAAGGAAAGTAATGCCATTTATATACAACCTGCCATTAACTTTATTTTTGTGGCACATGTGCCTTCTTATGACATTATTTTGAAACTGTTCAGATTATGTCAAAGCCACCATATAAAAATAAAAAATTCCTTAATGTGGCCATTTTTTAAAAAACCTAAGAATATTCTGATGCTTCAATAAAATCCCAACACTTTAGTATGTCCCCCAATTTTCACACATGTTATCTTATGTGATTATTATCAGATCTGGCTGGGGAATTCTTGTCAGTTTCCATTTAACATAAGAAAAAGCTGTATCTCACAGAGGTTTTAGTATTTGGTCCTGGTCACAGTGTTAATAAAGAGTAGACCCAGGGCTGAGGTAGTTCTTTTTATATCGCTGAAACTCTTTTGTATGTTTGGAATTTACTTTTTATTACAAACACTTTTTTCCTTCCAGTTTTATTGAGATGTAATTGACATACAGTACTGTATACGTTTAAGGTGTACAGCATAATGACATGCCTTACCTACATTGTGAAATGATGACCACAGTAAGTTTCATGAGCATCCATCATCTCACATAGAAACAAAAGAAAAGAAAAAGAGAACAAATTTTTCCCTTGTGGTGGGAACTCTTAGGATTTGCTCTTAACTTTCATACGTAACATACAGCAGTGTTGTTAAATAATACATTTAAAGATTTAGAATTATTTAAATTTATCTTTCTTCAGGATAAATTATACTTATCATGTTGCACATTACATCCCTAGAGCTTATTTATCTTCTAACTGGAAGTCTGTGCCTTTTGACTGCCTTCCTCCGATTCCCCACCCCCACCTCCACCCACTTATTTCCCTCATCCCCGCCACCCTGCTCCCCTCTGGCAGCCACCTGTTTGTTCTCTGTATCTCTGACACTGTTTCTGTTTTGTTACGTTTGTCCATTTGTTTTGTTTAGATTTCCGCATACAAGTGAAATCACATGATATTTGTCTTTGACATATTTTACTTAGTCTGTGTTTAGAATTTGTTGATGAATTAAATTGTCCTTTTTTCTTTTTGTTGTAACATTGCCACAGTGATCACAAAAGAAACAGATTGACTCAGAGCAGCTTCCTCGAGGACTTTCTTCTTGACCATACCTATCTGCGTGTCTCTGAGCTATCTCCTATCTCCACAGGGAGCTCCAGCAGCTCAATGAAATTGAAAGGATTATAAAGTGCTGTATCAGAGAAGAAGCAAGGAATCCAAGGAGCATTGATTAGCACGATTAGCCCCAACATGCCAATAAAGAGGGATCAGGTGCTTTTCTGACTGTGCCAGCATCTGTAGCCTCTGGTTCCCATTAGAGGTTTGTTAGACACATTGAACTTGGCTCAGCCCTTCTGCTCAGTTGGAAGCAAATTGTAACAGAGGGATACGCACTGTGAGACGTATGACCTTCTACAGCAAGATGGTAAAGGTAAAAGGAGAGAAGTACTCTAGGCAGCCCATGCCTTTCAAATGAACGTAACCTTCCTTTCAAATGAGAAAGATGCCTATACGTTGTAGCTTCTTAAAAAAACAGGAGTGCACAGGTGTACAACAATACGAGATATAAACACAGGCAAAACAAAACTTAAGAAACTTTGATGTTTCTTTAATTCAGATTCACCCACTGACTCTAGTAAAAATATGATTGAATTGGTAATGGAGTAGAAATTAAAACTCATGACTAATGTTTTGTGCATTTTGCTAAGTTCACCAAATATCAGTGATTCTTTGGATTGAACGAACCATTTTGTCCCTTCTGCTGCAAATTTTTGAATTACAAAAATTCTTGCATTTTGGTTCTATGTAGCCATACTAGAAATAGTAAGAGGCAAAAATGAAAGAAAACAAAAATAATCATAAATTCAAAGGTATTATTATCTTCTTCAGAAGAAATTCCAAAAAGTAGAAGCAAGAGAGAAATGTCTCCCCATTGTGTTCATATCTGTGAATAATATTCTAATTAAAACACATTAAAACTGACATATACTATTTTTAAGAAGAATGAGACAGAAACAACAACATGAGTGATTTAAAGAAAATGAGAAGTCTTGGCCTCTAGTAAAACCACCCTTCCTTGAGAGGTAAAGTGTTATAATGCAAGCAGCAAAGCTACCCTCTAAGCCGTGGGATCTATATGCTCTGCCTCTTTCTAAGTGACTTGGGGCAAATCACTAAACTTCTTTGAACTTTGTTTGCAATATACATTAAAAAGGGAGAAATAATACATGTGAGAGTGCAGACTGTGAGGCAGGTAACTGGTACGTGGTTCTATTATTATTGTTTATCAGTAGATATCTGCACTCCCATATTCCAGTGACTAAAAAAATCTAAAGACGTTGAATCACTGGCATCACCATATTAGCATTTTTAAACAATTAGTTACAGTCTTCTTGCCCTTAACAAAACAACTTCTTGCTCTGTTCCTGCAGCTCAACGACAGAAGTTTGGAGTTATTCTTGGTACCTACTTGGAGGTATTTTCTAAAAGTCTAAAAGTAAATTCTCCATTTACTGAGTGGAAAATGCTCTGAGGAAACTGCCCATCCTCACCCCATAGCCCTTCTCCAGGAAAGCAGTAAACGCCTATAGCTCTCTCATACTCACACTCTCACAACCCACGCCTCTTACAGCTGTGGTCACTGGAAAAAGGTTTGTTTCTTGGACCATCTGAGATTCCCCACCACATTACTCACCTCACTATCTGGCATAATATGGGATTTTGATGTAGCTCTTTTCCGACAATCCAGACTCCAGACAATAGAGATTTCCCAAGGGTCACTCCGCTTAGCTCCTACTGCTGTGCATGTTCCAAATAGCAAAATTACTTCAGCGCAAATATCAGACATTCTTTTAGTATGTGTGTGTGTATATACGTGTGTATATGTGTGTGTAGCACATTAGAAATGCAAAAAGTGAAGGGTCAGAGTTTTTAAAAAGCAACTAAAATGAAGAAACAGTATTCAAGTCTGGTTGGAATTATGAAATAGACCTACAGAGGAAATTCTAATTCAAAGGGCTGCTCAGCCCCATTCTTAGAGCCCTGGAAATGCATGCTTCTAATGATGCCTCTGAATATGCATTCCCCTCCCACTGCCCCCTTCCCCGCCCCCCAGTCTGATTGAGCTTGACCGGCAGCTGCTGACTCAATCCTAAACTGGCTGCACATGGCTAGAAGAATGTTAATTATTGCCTGTAATCTGCACATTATCCTGGAGAAAATAACAAGGGTAACTACCCTTGTTTAAGAAATATAGACATTTAGAGAGGTAAGTGCTGCACTCAAGGGTGTGGGCGTTTTGTGGGCACATATTTGGGCAGGAATGTGACCCCTTCCCTCTTACCCGCTACAGAGGCATCCGAGACAGAGATTCACTGAGCCAGAGAATGTCAAGGCTTATGTTCTAATGCTGAAGAGACCTTAGCAAGTACCTATTCCTTTCACAGGTAAGGAACCTGAGGCTTGGAGAGACTTAGGTCATTTGCCCAGTTTAACAGAGATAGTAAAAGTTTAATGGAGGAGCAAAAGAAAAAAACAATTTCTGAATTTTTACCTTAGAGAGGAGAGTTCTTCCTTAAAATTTGTAATTAGTTTTAATAATTTCCATTGACATTAATGTATATTCACCCTTTTCTCCCGTTTCAGTGGAATCTGCAACGTGGATAAGATTCTATTCCCTGTGCCTTGTAGATACTGAACTACAGCCCCCCATGTGCATTCGCCACTCTGAGGATGGCTGATCCTGTCCTTGTCGTCCTGAACTTTTTAGCTTTCCTTAAGACGTGATAAATTAAGGAACTCCTTCTATATGACAGCAGCACTTTGGGGAGGCAGAACATGTACCCCTGACTCAAGGCTGAGTTATTACAAAAAAAAACAGAAAAGGAAGGAAAAAGGTTTTAATTCCCCACTGTTGAAGACAGTCAGGATGAGAGGCAGACACACAAACGTGCACAGACTTGCACTTCTATTCAGCAACGGATAGGGCAAGGGTTTACCCATGTTGTCTTAAAAGCATTGCCTGGAATACAAAATGACATGGTGTTTCTGGAATACAGTTCTGTTTGAAAGGCCAAGAAAAGGTGATAGGTTTTTAATGCACATTGTGGTGTTTTCAAGCTCTCCTTCTATAACCAGAATGGAGATGTTCCTGAAAATCTGTCTACAGAGAAAAAGCAATCTGGTTAAAATTCCATTATGTTTTTCTTTGGCCTGCACTGTATAATTGAAGATGTCCTCAACACAGAAACAGATCGTTGCTTCGTGTGGGAGAAGAAAAAAGCATACATCAGACTGCAGAAAAACAGAAAGAAACGGAAGAACCGTTGCCACTTCCCTGTTAAGGAATTTGTCACTTTCACCTGCAAAGTTCCTACTGCCTATACTTCCTTCATAAAATCAATTCTTCTGTTTTTCTGCCACCAGAGACATATTCCTAAATTGATCTGCTCTTGTATCTATTCTCAAAATCCTTTGGATTAATTTATTCTTAGCAGAAAATTCAAACTTAGTTCTACTATCTCCCCGTCTCCCTTCCTTTCCTATTGACAAATCACTTTTCCTTTTCCCCAATAAGTCTCATTTTCTTAAAAAAAAAAAACAAAACTTTTTAATTCCATGGGGGCTTGACAGAAATTTTCTCTTTTGCCCAGACTCTTCTACCCATTCTTCAAAGTTCTTTCCATTCTTCAAGGTCTAGTTGAGCTGCTAGATCTTTCAACAAATAGATCTCTAATTTTCTTGCTTGAAATGAATATGCCCATCCAGTCAGGACCAGATGCATACGTGTGGGACAAACACAGTCACACAGGGCCCCAAGCTCAGAAGTGGTCAGTGCTTGGCTTAATGCTCTGCTCTTGCTGTTTGAAATTTGAACAAGGGCCTCTGCATTCTCATTTTGCACTGGACTAGAAAATTATACAGCCGGGTCTTCTTCCTGTACTCCTAAAGTTAACAATTTTATATTTCTGCTCTAACGGTTATCATCTACGCTGTTGTTTTGAAGCTATTTTTGTGCATATTTACCCCCACTAGAGAGGGAGCTCTGGAAAGTCACAGATCTCTTTTGTTGTGTACCTGGAAGAGTGGTTTTCACAGAGTAAGACTGATGAGGCAAGAAAGCTGCTCAGAGCTCTTCAGGAAGGAACTGAGCGAAACCGACATCTACAGATAATAAACGTAAAAAAAGCTAAAAAGTTCTGCAAACTTAATATGCAGTAATCACATGTGCTTTGTACTGCATAAGGAAACCCAATCTAATCCTCAAAACATGAGGAATAGATACTATTATGATGTCATTTTCCAGATGAGGAAACTAGGACTTAAAGAGGGAAGGTGGCAGAGGTCACATAAGCAGTGCTGGAATCAGGAGTCAGAGTCAGGTCTGGCTAATGTAAAATCAGAGTCCATGTACTTAACTCCTAGAGGATTGTGAAATTTTCAGGCAATACTAATAAAAAAAATCTAAGTAATCCTTTCCAGAACTAAGGCCAAAGCAATAAAATTGGCCTCTCTAGCAGTCCCAACCCTGAGTTTATAAAATCTGCCTACAACACAGCCAGACTTAAGTTGTCAAACCAGTTTCTAGTAAGAAAGCAAAATGTTTACACAAACACTTTCCTAACTGCCTGTAGCCCCCCAGACCATTCCTTCAAGAAACGTACTATCAAGTTACCTTTTAGTAATAAAATTCTATAGGTAGAGAGAAAAAGTGTTTTAGTACATGAAAGACAGGAAATCTAAGGAGAAAGGAATATTACAAAATGAGCTGATCAAGAAGTCAAACCCATGTCAGCTCTCCATGCCGAGGAAGGCCATGGTTTTCCATCCCCTTCCAGGCATTCATAGGCACAGCAAACTCAGGGAGACTGACTAAGGGTTAGTGTAAAAAGACATTTTACCGAGTTGAGTCCATTAGCAGTTTTTACTCGTTGACTGTTAAATTATATGTTTCATGTCATGAACAAAGCAGGCCTTCTGTTTTGCTGCTTAATCCAGATTTACACCATGGGTGAGATGCATGCAATGCCTTGAATATATTACTTTAAGAATTTGCATTAAACACAACAGGATACTTCCAAATACAATATACATATGCCATAGCCTTGGATGTGTATTAATTTCTTTAGCACAAGAGAGACTTTTCAGGAAAAACCTAATTGAGTTTGTCTTTCCCATTTTTAAGGTAGTAAAATGTTCAAACACTTGAGTCTTTTTACAACTGTTATCCAACTCAGTCATTTTCAGTAAAACATACAGCTCTTGCTACCTCATTCTGGAGGCACAATTATTACCATGTCCTTTAGCTTCCTGGGGCTTCGAGTTGTTTTCAATGTTATTTTTTTGATTTCTTAAATAAATTGCTTTTTCTCCTCCTACCCCCCAAAAGGTGTGATATAAACAATAAGAGGTTTGGTTTTCTACTTGGACAAGAGAGTAAGTATACTGATACAGCATGGGTCCACTTTTGTAATGTTGCTTTAAGCTATCAAGATGCATACGTATTCTCAACCCATGAAATCAAAGTTCCCTTTACACAGTAATTCCTAAGTAGCTCTAAGGTCAGGCTACCCTCATGTGTCATGTTCTCATTTGGTCCTTGTTGGATATCTTTATAATCCTAATTTTAGAAATTTAAAGCCATGTACGTAATGATCGATAATTGGTCAAGACGTGATTCTTTTTTTTAATCTTTTTTTCTTCCTTTTTTTAGGCCGCGCTGCCTGGCAAGCGGGATCTTAGTTCCCTGACCAGGAATCGAACCTGTGCCCCCTGCAGTGGAAGTGCAGAGTCTTAACCACTGGACCACCAGGGAAGTCCCAAGATGTGATTCTTATATCACACAAATGTTGATTTTGTTTGCAATGGAGAATTTACAAGGAGCATCAAATCTCTTTCTTACCCAAGTCTTGAGTTAGGAGGTTTATAGTTTTTCTAGCTGGCTAATCATTTGGAAATGAAGACTTTTTTTATTACAAAAATGAAATTTATTGGACTTCAACCTGAAATAGTAAACAGGTCACAAGGCACCAGTAAAAGCTCCCATGCAGAGCAACTGTAATTGTCATATATATTTTCATTAATGCCAAACCAAGTTGTAATCCAATCTACACCCACATTTTAAGATGACAGTAAGAAGTTCAGAGATGTGTTTCCCAATCAAACACTGGGTAACTCATCTGTCACCTTGCCAATGCATTATCTGAAAGAAATCTGTTGTAGCAAATGAGAATAAAACCTGAGATTCTTTAGACTCAGAAATGGAAAAAAAATTGGAAAACTGTACATATGTTGTAAAAACCACTCCGAGAAAGAGAGAAGAGGACTCACGTTTTATTCAACAACCACCTAGTATTCTTCTAGGTGCTGCAGATGATAAATAATTTGACCTTCACAGAACTAATATGCAGGAATTCTTTGTTCTCTTAGCAGATAGAGAAACTGAGGCTCAGATTAAGTTACCTCGCCAAGACAGCACAGTAAGTCTGGTTTATCTAATTACAAAACTTCTTTTTGCCACAATGGCAAGAATCATTTTGATCTTTAAATTGCTTAAAGTTTTTTAGTATGTTGATCTTTACCTTCATAAGTAAATGAGAAATGAGATGTTCTATACATGGCAGATAATAAAGGGTTTTAATTTGCCTATGAATTCCTTAGTGGCAAAATTTATAATAGTCTGGACACAATGAGGGGTAACTCTTTTTTTAGCTCTCCCTGCAAAAATTCAGACAACTATTTCTCTTCCATTTCTAATTCTTCATCTATAGGTGATATTTAAATTTAAGACATCAGCAGATCATACTGGGAATCTGTTGGTGCCACAAGGCAAAATCGATCGACTGTATTAGAAGAAAGGTTAATAGTCACCTTCACTAACCCCAGCTTTTGTACCAGGTTTATTATCACTCTCGATATAGAACCTGCACGATCAATTTCAAATATCAGAGCATAACACACACTCTACAGGGAACCCATGAAAGAAAGCAGAAGAGGCAATAGTTCTACAGTTAGAAAAAACCCGCAATTTTCATCGTGCGTGGAAAACATCAATTTAAACCTGGTACTTGGTATTGACTCAGCATACCAGCTTCTCCCAACATTCCGGCTGCAGTTTAATCTTCCGCTAACTCCCTGGAGTGAGGCATCTACTCCTGTGACACCCTTGCTGGCAATACAGAATTGAACAGGTGCTGGCTTGAGGGGAAGCTTATGATCAGTTTCTTCAAATGTACAAAATAATGCTTATGGGAGAGCACTCATAAACAGCTTATAATTTGAAAAAAATCAAGAGGAATGAGGTTTACAGAATTTCTTCTTCACCCACTAATTGATCTCAGGTTTGATGAAAAGTTCATTTTAGAAGGATTTTTTTTCTCTCTTCTCAGCTTGGTCTTCAGTCGTCTGTCAAAGACTTGATCTCATCTGCTTGCTTATCCCTTTTATTTCTGCACAGCTCTGTATTACTCAGACCACAGCAGTCTGCTTTCACGACACCCAAGCTGAGGCCGTGATAGATTTTTCTCTGTGTGTAGAAAGGTTGGAAGCATAGAAGGTAATGTTGAAAGGGTCAAAGTTGTCAGAGCGGGTTAGAGAAGATGACCAACTTACTTACCACTGACAGACACCAGGTGTACCCTGGAAATCCAGGAGATAATATCATTGCACAGGTGCCAGGAAATAGCACATTCTAATACCACAGTGGCAGACCAGCCATTTTGGGTCATATTTCACCAAGTGGTTAGTGCCAAAAATGTATAATTCAGGTGGATAAGCTTGTCACAGGTCTATAGTATTTGAGGACAGCAGACTTGTTGAATGAATGAATAGATGAGAAAGAGATACGAATTCCATAGACAAAGGCAGACGTCTACAGAAAGCACTGAGCGATAATCTACCACGATTAAAAAAAAAAAAAAAGCTCAGTGAAGCCTGAGCAACCAAGTAGAACCGACATTTCCTAGTTACTGTGTGCTTGGCACCATGCCAGGTGCTTTACATGTGTGACTTATTTAAATGCCACCACCATCTTGTCAGGTATCTTCTGGTGGCCAGACTTGAAGATGATGATCCCCCATGATCCTCGCCCCCTGGTATTTTTGCCTTTGTGTACTCTCCTCTTACAGTGAACAGGGCTGACCCATGTAACTAAGTAGAATATTGCAGAAAGGATGGTGTGTGATTTCCGAGGCTGGATCACACAAGCCATGTGGATTCTGCCTTGCTTACTCTTGGGTCACTCTCGGAGGGAAGCCATCTCCATGTCATTAGGCCCCTTACGTAGTTCTATGAAAAGGACCACAAATTGAGGAACTGAGACTTCCTATCAACAACCTGCATTAACTTGCCAGTGAGCCACCCAAGAAATAACCCTTCAGCCCCAGGTAAGCCTCTGATGACTACAGTGCTGGCCAATTTCCTGACTGCAACTTCATGAGAGACCTGGACTAGTAGACCCTGGTTCTAGGAACCCACCTAAGCCACTCCCAGATCCCTGGCCCATAAAAATTATGTGAAATAATACACTTTTGTTGTTATTGTTTTAAGCCACTAAATTTGGGATTCATTTATTACACAGCAGCAGATAAGTAATAAAACCTTTATCACCCTCATTGTTCAGGTGAAGAAACAAAGGCTATGAGAGCTAAAGGTAAAAAATACTAGTACTCCCTTTCCTTTGTTCAGCATCTGCCAGTGAAGGCTTAGACCACAGAAACTGGATAAAGTGTGACACAGGAGCCAAGAAGGAGAGCAGCCAGGAGTGGACCAAAAGGCAAAGTTCGCCTATTTATTCACTCGTTCCACAAATAAATTCTTGAGAACCTACTGTGTGCCAGGCACTGTTCTGAGCCATGAAGATGCAGCTGTGACCAGCATGGATAAAATTTCCTGCCTTCTTGGAGCTTACATTCTAGTGATGGGTAAGTTATAATGAAAGAACACAGAAAAAGGTAAATTATAAAATACAAGTTGAAAGAGAAGTGAGCCTAGGGAAGAGCCAGACCATGAGAAAGGCAGCCTGCCTTTGCTTCCTTCCTGCACTGTGGATTATGATGACAGAGCCCTTTATGTGCGGTTTCCTGAATGCATTGCTCTGCTCTGCAACACGACACATGTTAGACAGGGGGCGTTTTTTCTCTTGTACACTCATGTATCCCATGTGCCTAGAGCTAAGCCTGGTATACAATATGTGTTTAGTAAATATTTATTGCAATGATTTAATGTCTCAAAGAATAAAATTTTTAGGGAATTTAGCTGCCTAAGAAGCTCAACATTCTTCAGCTGTTTTAGGTTGAGCATGTTACTTATTTAAGACACAGTGAATTCTGCCAGTGTAACTCCTCTTCCATTCCCAATAGAACAAAACTCATTGTGTAATAAATACGACTTTTCTGCTCAATAGCCTCAATTAATTTGAGTGTGCAAGATCTTACATTCTGAAACCAATGTAGTCAACGTGCAGTCAGGATTTTAGGATCCTCCTAGAATCAAAATATGAGGTAGGCTGTACGATTCCTCAGAGTGTGAACCTATACTGAAAGGTGAACCCAGATGCGCGGTGTGTGCCTATACTGAAGGGACATAGGGACTCAGACTTCGATGTGCAGGTATAACCATAACCTTTTTACCAGAATTAGGCATCACTGGGATTAGAATGGCTTCAGTCCAGGAAGCAACATGGGAGTGGATTTAATAGCAGCAACTAAAAGGTGAACCCGTGGAAATCAGGATGAAAAAACTTTCCCTCCCTAAGATGGGAATGATTCAGAAACCTGACTAGGTGTGTGGGTGTGTGCTTGTAAGTGGGTTTGTATGTGTACAAATGTGATTATATGCCTTTGTTTTTTGAAAGAGAGGTTGATGGTCAACCCCTCGTTAGAACAAGTAGGTTGATAAAGTATGATACAGGAGCCAAGGCAAAAACCAGGGAAGTGAAGCAAAGAGCTTAGATTTACTATTGTACATATAACATGTGACTTGTTTTATTTAGGGATATTTATCAATATGCCAGTATATTTATTATAAAAAGTGATATTTATTTCTATACATAGGTTATATACGTGTTCACATATGCATCATTTATAGATCTTTAAATATGTCTAATCTATGAGTGAAAATGTTGGAGTACTGAACATTTATACCTCTAATTTATTAGAGTGGGGTATATCTGTTTATATTTGCGATGGGCAGAAAAACGGTCTCTAAAAAATGTCCCTGTTCTAATCCTTGCAACCTTTGAATATGTTAAATTACATGGCCAATGGGAATTAAGGTAGCAGATGAAATTATATTTGCTAATCTGCTGATTTTAAGATAGAAAGATGATCCTGGATTGCTCAGATGGGCTCCATGTAATCACCAAGGTCCTTAAATGCAGAAGAGGAAAGCAGAAGAGTCAGTGTCAGAGGAATCGGATGTGACTTGCCTGGCTGCCACTTGCTTTGAGGATGGAAAGGAGTTAGTTCTGAGCCAAGGTGTAAGGGCCGCTTCTAGAAGCTGGAAAAGCAAGGAAACAGATGGTCCTCCAGAGCTTCCAGAAAGGAATGAAATCCTTCCACTGCCTTATCTTTAGCCCAGAGGGACCATTTCAGACTTCTGACCTCTAGAACTCTAACATGATACATTTGTATTATTTAAACCACTAAATTTGCAGTAACTTTCTACAGCAGCAATAGAAAAGTAACTTAAGTTATATTCATTTGTAAATTTTATGAAAACACAAATGATTTCAAAAAGTGAAAGATTCAGGAGATGCTATAGCTCACATGTTGAAAAGTTCCATCTGGAAGTCAGATCCCAGGAAGAGTCCTTTTCACTCCATCCAACATCATAATCAGTAATATTTATGTTATCTTGTGTGTACTTGCTGAAGCTGCACACCATGCCGTATATTGCCTAAACAGCAGTATTTAGAGAAATCGTCCCCATTTAAATGCTACTTTCTACAACCATTTGTTTCTTTTTTCTTTCTTTAATGCATTTTAATTAAAGGTAAGAAGAGAGTGAAATAGAGATGAGAGAACTAAGGTAGCTGTAATGTGTAGGTGTAAGATGTTGCAGCCTGAAGCGGTATGTTCAGTTTGAAGTTAGAAACACAGTGATTATAGATATATTTCTAAATGAAATTCTACATAAATCCTAGCTTTGAACATGAGACTTTATGGAAGTGAAAAACAACACTGATTCTTTGTGAATGCACACTGATTTTTCTTGATGTTTAATTAATTCTAATGATGGAAGTCTACGTCACAAGTGCTCCTTCAACAGAAAGATATTTTATTTTAAAAAATACAAATAATTGCACAAATAATTGTTGGGTAAATCCTCGCAGTAACTAAGAGCGGTGCCAATTTCAAACATAGTATTTTAATGTACAAAATTACTTGCCCTTACCAGGCAGTGAGAAAAATTGCAAAATCAGTCAATGTGAGAATTTAAAACTATACCGAGGAGAGTTAATTTAAATATGGCTTCCTTCAGGGACTCTTTTGTATTTAGGCCAGCTGAAATGTGCTTAAAAATAGCAAACTCATTTTAACACTAGTATAAGCAAAACAAGTCTGCCTCAAAAACATTATATTGTAAAATGTCTCTGGGTCACCCACTATCTTAGGTAAATGTTGATGTCTCTTACCGCCATTTAGATTATCACGAGTGATCCTAAAGTCTGTTAAGACACTTTACTAGTAAAATGTAGAAGCCAATAGCAAAACTAGAATAAATAATATCTTGTTTCCTACATCATTAAGCTAACAGAAAAGACTATTTGTAGGATCTCTAACTGCTGGTGTATTACTGCCATTCGTTATTAGTAGCAATAATTTTCTTGCCATATAACTAGTAGCTGGCTTTGTATTTTAAAATACAGTAAGTCCCATGGCTCCCTACCTACTCCATATTCAACTTTACTAGTTCTTGATGTTCCATCCTCTTTCTATTGTAAATTCTGCTTAAGTCTTTCAATATCTTTATGGAAATTAATATCTTACCGAATAGAGTTGAGGGAGTTATTTTTTATTTATACAATAAATTTGTACACATACAAAGCTGAAACAAACATACTCCAGTTAAATTATTTAACAGTCAAAAGGGGAATTAATAGATGAACTTAAGAATGAAACTAATATTTAGAGCGAGTGAAACTTGAATTTCAGTCCTGTTTCACTCCTGTCTAGTCGTATGGTCTAGGACAAGTTACTTACTGTATTTGAACCTCAGGGATTTTTGCTGTTGCTGTTGTTAAAAAAATCAAAATCTTCCCTTATAGGTTTGTTGTATTACATATGTTGATCTAAATTAGGTACAGTATATTGCCTATCCAAAAGTACCCTACCTCTGACCTTCTTTCTCAGCAGAACCCTGATTTGGTTCAAGTACTTTGATCTTAAGGTACAGAGTTATGTTCCAGAAGTAGGCATGACCTCCACTGGGCAATGAGATAAAAGAGGAAGACTTCTAGGGCCTCCCTACAAAGATACAAAGGGGCAAGGAGACTCTCTCTTCCATGCTGTCCCCTGCTTAGTGCCTTTGCACACCATTGCATGAAAACATGGTGCTTAGGGTTGCTCCCCTATCCATTCACTGAGAAGGCGATGTCAGGCAAGATCCCAGCAGCTGTCCACTTCTGGAATTGCTGTTTGGTGGAGGGAAGCTCCTCTTGTTTCAGGACTGTTGGTAGGGCATTCTGGTATGAACGCTGTACCTAGTAGGGATTTAGGGATTGTAAATGCACATGCCTTGTTAATATTGTTTTAATAAAGATTGTCACAAGAAATCTTGATAATATGTTTTAATAAGTTCCCAGATGGGAGAGAGAATTGCAGTTGAGAACATTATACAAGATTTCATGGTGGAGAGATCAATCCCATCGGACTTTGGTGAGTTTTCAGTCTTTGAGCGTGGAGAGCTCGGAAAGGGTGCGTGACAGAATTCCATTTGGAGGCAGCTGGGTTACTGAGGGACTTCTACTTAATAAAGCATGGGTTTAGTCTGGCTTCATTTTGAACAGTATTTTGATAACTGACTAATAGTTTTAGAACACATATAGTTTTGCTTCTGCTTGAAATATTTTCTGGTTTTATTATTTTTTTAAGGAAAAAAATCATCAATTTAGTTTGTAAGTTGGTAAAACGTATATATTGGCCAGGGTTTTTCTTTTTGTTGCCCAGCAAAGTATTATGATTCATGTCAATGTGCACAGCCAGTTTTAAAAAAATCAGTGAGTCTTAGGGCTTATACAACTTGGTTTCAACACCAACACTAAGCAACACTCGGTGTAGATGTGACAGAAGGCCAACCATCAGAGAAGGAATGGAGTCTGTGATTATCCACAGCATAGGCTGGGCATAGCTGCTCTGAGGCACCATGGTCCAGGCTTCGGCACAGAATGTCCTCCATGGCTGCTGGGCTGATGAGACAATCCAAAGCATCCCAATGCCAGGATGAGCCCCTCCCCACACCATGTTACAGCCTAGCCTAACACTGACTGGAGCGCACCCAGTTTCTCTAAGTAACAAGAGACATATCAAAGGACCTTCTGTCCCAGCGACAGAGGTAGGCAGTGTAAGATCACGTGAGCTGTTGACTCCCTCGTGTTCCCTGGCTGGCCCTGAACAAAACCAGAAATAGAAAAGATGGGACTTACTCACTGTCACCTAATATCTCATCATCATGTCATCTATGTGGAACATTTCAACTCTTTGTGAACTTTTCCAAAATGTTTATCTTTATAGGTTTTTCCCATCCACATTTTTAGAATTTTTCTTTTTTTTGTGGGAGTCTATTTTCAAAAAAAGCACATCTTTGATTACCTTGAATAATTAGAAATAAAAATAACGTTGAAAAGAAATTACACAATACCTAGAAATAGACAAGGACTGTGGCAGCTATTAAATATTATGACGATACATAGTATTATGATTTTGTTAGGTGGTGCTATGAGGAAATAATATTAGATCCTATTATTTTGCAAATGGGAAATTTGCTCAGAGTTACATGTTAGTAAGAGGTAAAGTTAGGATATACCTTAGTTCTGTCCTTTTTTCTGTATCGTGCAACTCTATTATAGCTCAGTACTTAACCACATTGGGCGGAAGATAGAGAAAATAAAAACAGAGAAAGGAAAAAACCCTACAGTTTAAGTCCAATCAAATATCTGATTTTTAATCAAAGAGAGTCAAAAGAGGTCAAGTACAGAGGAATCATTTGATTGCTACCAAAATAGTTGATCATATTTTTTGTTTTTCTTAAGGCTGTGCATTTTGAACACCTAGTGAAAGAGAAGTTTAGTGATATACTGATATGAAACAGAAAATATTCCAGATATAATATAGTTACCTTTAAATAGAAAACATAGCAACAATTATAGGTTGCATGTCTGCTATGAACCAGGTGTATTGTTACACAAGAGGATAAAGATATGGTGCTTGCCTTGAATATATTATGTCCCTACATTGTGAAGTGTAATTTTTCACAGTATTTTGAAACAGGTGAAATAGCTACTAATTTAGGACCAGAAAATATATATTTGGGATCAATTCCCACTTTGTAACACTGACAGTTAAGGCATGAGATAATTAATGATTTTAGAAGAATAATCAATGTTTAAAAGGGTTTTTGAATAAAGACTATTTTAGACTTTAAAAATTATTGTTTAAATTTTTAAAATTAAATAAATGTGAACAGTGTGCTTATCCTTTTAGTTTTTGGATTGTATGATCTTTGAATAGTCTCATTAACCAGAAATCAATCTTAATTGATTTTAAATATTTGTCATAATTTTTAGAGCATTCAGTAAAGTGGAAATCATCAGTTTTTAATAGCATTGCTTCAGGGATCAGTGTACACCTAAATTGTATTCACCCATGATTTACTATGTAAGTTTGATTAACTTAAATGTGTGGTAAGTTCTTTCTTGTAAAGGGAACAAATTAGTGTTCTAAATAGAAGGGGAAATAGGATTACAGGAAGCAACACAAATATCCTAGATTATCTGGGCTGTTTTTAAATGCTTTGTTTCATCTCTTTAATTAAGTGAAATCTCCTTTCTTATAGAATTTCTTTCTATATAGAAAGAAATATATATATAAAGAAATTCTATATAGAATTTCTCCTTTCTTATTGAATTTAAGATGGTTGTACCTAAATAATTAAATTTCCCCCAATATATATGTTTCTTTGGTAACATCTAAATGTTACAGTGTAATATATATAGTCAAAGGATGGTGTGAAAATCTTTTACAGCAAGTAGGATTTTATGCTTTTAAACCCCATCAGATTTTGTTGCAACAATATGAAAATAGAATTTCAAATTACTCTCATTTTTTTACACTGTACTTTTTCTGCTTCTGGAGGATTAACTTATATAATTTTTCTTTGCATTTTTTGCACTCCCTGAACACTTTAAACATCAAAATATACACATCATTTATAATCAGAAAGAAATAAAGCTCTTCAATTTTTTTTAACATCTTTATTGGAATATAATTGCTTTACAACGGTGTGTTAGTTTCTGCTTTATAACAAAGTGAATCAGCTATACGTATACATATATCCCCATATCCCCTCCCTCTTGAGCCTCCGTCCCACCCTCCCTTTCCCACCCCTCTAAGTGGTCACAAAGCACCGGGCTGATCTCCCTGTGCTATGCGGCTGCTTCCCACTAACTGTTTTACATTTGTAGTGTATATATGTCCATGCCACTCTCTGTCTTCGTCCCAGCTTACCCTTCCCCTTCCCATGTCCTCAAGTCCGTTCTCTACGTCTGCATCTTTATTCCTGTCCCGCCCCTAGGTTCTTCAGAACCATTTTTTTTTTAGATTCCATATATATGTGTTAGCATACGGTATCTGTTTTTCTCTTTCTGACTTACTTCACTCTGTATGACAGGCTCTAGGTCCATCCACCTCACTACAGATAACTCAATTTCATTTATTTTTATGGCTGAGTAATGTTCCATTGTATATATGTGCCACAGCTTCTGTATCCGTTCATCTATCGATGGACACTTAGGTTGCTTCCATGTCCTGGCTATTGTAAATAGAAGCTCTTCAATTTTGAAAACAATCACTTTATTATTAAAACCTTATCAGAGTGAGGTAGAATCCTTATGATTTTAATGTGCAAACACGTTATTTATTGAGGATGACTTGTTAGGAAAAATTGAGTCCACTATCCTGTAGGGTTAACCAAGGTGTTGTACTGGGTGGATTAGTGGATAAGCTCATGAACCCTGGCGTGGAAGCTCTTGAGTTGAGATTCCAGCTCTGCCACCTGTTACCTGTTTTACCTGGGGCAAAACAGATACTCAGTACTTTTTCTCCTTAGCTTCCTCTCAGCTACGAAGACCCAATGCAGCCAAAAATAAACAAATAAATAAATAAATTTGTTTATTTAAAAAAAATAGTAGCTACTTCATAGGGTCAGTGTGAGGATTCAGTGCATTAATCTATACAAAGCCCTTGGAACAAAACCTGATATGTATCATGCTACATTCAGTGTTATTATGAGCCATAATAGAGTATGAAACACTCTAGAAAAATTGTTTAAAAAAAGGGAATTATAGAAATGTTAAGAATAATCCAAAACATTCAGTGCATTTTCCCAGGCCCTTTTCTCTGTGGGATCACACTGCTCCAGAAGAGAGGGCAATTGAGTGTCTGCCCTAAGGACAGAGGTGGATGATGCCAGCAGATCCACGAGCACCAGACACACAGATAATTTAGAGGAAAGGAAATACAAATGGCCGATTAACAGTGAAAAGTCTTCAACCTTACTAATAATCAAGGAATTGTAAATTCAAATAAGGACAAGATATGATTCACTTATAAATTAGCACAGATTATTAAATAAAGTCTAAAATCCAAGGCTTCAAGTATCAGCACATTTTTATACTCTGCTGAAGGGAGTGGAAATTAATCAGACCTTTGAGACCAATTTAACAATATACATGTAAATGCTCATAAACTTTGAGTTAGCAACTGTCTTTTTGGGGAGTTATGCTGAAGAAATAAGGAGAAGGACATTCACATCAGCAATACTTATAACACTAAAAACTAGAAATCTAAATTTCTAACAAGTTGTGATTAGTTTAATAAATTGGAATATAACCACATGATGAATATGACACAACTATTACAGTGATATTCATAAGTAGTTTGTAAAGGTTAAAATTAGGGAGTACTACTTAACCAATACTGGTTAAGTTCCCTCTAGGTGCAAGGAACTCCATGGTAGTCGCCTCCTGGGTTTACTCTGTGCCATTACTCATGCTGCCCCTGGAATAACTGGTAAATTTCGGATGCAAAACTGGACATGATCTGCTCTACCCTTTTTTCCTTTGGGTATCTGGCTGCTGGAAGAAGACTTCTTTCTGTTTCTCCCCAATAACAGACTCTTTCTCTAGATTCTGTTCTTTCCAGACACATGAGAAAGGCTCTTTCATCCAGTGCTGTCCAAGATAGGGTTCTAAGTCTGCCTACCTCTGAGATTCAGTTGGAAAGATTATTTGGCTATCACACTAAGCCACATACCGAAGCTTAACTTTTACTAATAAAAAGAAAAGGTATATTCATTTCCCATTTCCCAGTCCTGTTTCATATCTCTTTTTCAAAAACTTGGTGGGAAAGAAAAGTATTACATTCCAGAGAACTCTCCACACTCTGCAATATCTGAAATTGCCCATTCATAAAAGCTACGTAACACCTTACTCCAAAATGCAGAAATTATTTTAAATCAACGGACATTTTTAAAATTTCTTAGTTTATGTGGATCAGGAATCCAGGCAAGGTTTATCTGAATGCCACTGCTTCGAGGTCTCTGACAATGTTGTAAACCATTTGGACTGTGACTGTGGTCTCACGTGATGGTTCAACAGGGGAGAATTCATTTCCAAGCTCATTCCTGCTGTGGTCAGAATTCAGTTTCTTGCTGGCTGTTGGCAGCTCCTTGCCACAAAGAACCTCTTCCTAGGACAGCTCACCTGTGACAGCAGGCTTCCCTTGGAGTTTAAGGAGAGAGCAAGAGAGGATGTACGAGACAGAAGCCACAGTCTCTTTGTAACCAGTTCTCAGAAGTGACATCCCTATTACTTTTGCCATATTCTGTTCTCTGGCTGTGCCTCACTTGTCATTTCTCCAGCACTGAGTCACAGTCCAAACTCAAAGGCAGGAGATTACACAAGGATGCAAATGCCCAGAGGCTAGGATCACTGCAGACCATTCTAGAGGCTGCACATCCCCAAACTAACATTCACTTACCACGAGCCAGGCACATAGATGACCTCACTTAATCTTTGTAACAACCCAAAGAGGCAGTTATGTGATTAGCCTATTTTTAAAATCAGGAAGCTGAGACTCAAAGATGTTAAGTATGTGACTTAAGAGCTCACAGGACTGTAAGTGGCTGATTAGGGATTGGAACTGTGGCTGTTTGCTTTCAGATTGTGTTCACTTAACTACTTGGAAATTATTAAGGAAAAAAAATTAAATTGCAGGTATGTGAGTACATTTCATGCTCTTAGTTATGTTAAAAAATACTTAGAAAAAGTGGAAGAAAACATGTTAAAATGTTTAAAAAACCCACTTAAACCTTTCAATGAAGGGATTATGAGTGGCTATTTTTGTCTATTTTTTAATGTTAATATTTATTTTCCAAAATGCTTATACTGACCTTTCATTTATCTAACATGGGAAAGATCCATGAAAAAAAACCAAAAGCTATCTCTGTTCTAGTGCGGTTTACGTTGATGCACTAAGGGTGTAACAGAGGCAGCGGTCCATCGTGAATGCAGGTAATAAAGGGTGCACTGTCTGTAGAGAACTAAAAAAAAAATAACCCATCAAAAGTCAGTCATTTTTTAATATCACTCAATTCTAAACAATGTCAGTGATAAAATACTCTTTCTTCCTAGGGCATACTGCTGCCATCATCCCCTTCCCCTTCACCACTTGATTAGTCTGGGGGTATAGAAAATAAATACTTACACACACGTGCACACGCACACACATGCACACACACACGCAGTTGTGTCAGTTAGTGCTGAGTTCTACAAAAAATAAAGCAGGTCTGAGGAGAGAGCAGATGATGAAAAAGGGAAGTTTTTAGCTATAGGACAATCAGTGAAGACCTCTCCCAAAGGTGACACATAATAGAGGCCTGAATAAGTTGAGGGAACATGCATTGTTTTTATCATCAGAGAAATAGAGAAAACATTGGGTGTCCCCCTGTAGCCTACAATCCATAATAATTTTACCATTCCTTCATTTCTACATTCAGTCCCTTAATCACTCAGTTAATGCATTTTTATTAAGTGCCCATTATGTGGCAAGAACTCTGCTAGGCGTTGGGAATTTAAAAGTGAGTAAAACAGGTATGGTTTCGTCTCCCATTAGTTTTGGACTAGAATGGGGAACACAGTTGTTCATCAGCGGGGGACTGAGAAATATAATTGCAAACTGAGGCAAGTGTTACAAGGGAATTCTCTCTCCTAGGCTGCTGTGGGAGAGAAGAAAACATCTACGGGGGTCACTGAGCTCTGCCACAATGCTTGTTGCAACTGTACACAAATGATACCTATTTGGGAAAAATTATATGATAAAAATAGAATCAGGTTAAGGAAAGACTCTTGACGAATTCCAAACATTAGTGATCCAGTATAGAGGAGGAGCTGCAAGACTCAGCGAGGGGAGCAGAACATGCAGAGAGGTGGAGAGAGGAGAGGAAAGCCTAATGGACCACAGGGAAGAGAGCTTTTCCGGAACAGGAGGGGCAGCAGTGTTGAATGAGGCAGGCGCGGTGAGCTGAGGAGTGAAAACGCCCTCAGTAGTTAGTGACATGAATGCTAGGAAACCTAGGGACAGACTGCAGATTGGAGTGGATTGACACACTAATGGAAGAAGAGGAAAGAGTGTATAAGTAACTTTTAAAAGATATTTAGCTGTGAAGGAGAAAAAATAGGTGGTAGCTGAAGAGGAAAATGAAGTCAAAGAAGGGTTTGGGATGCATTTTTTTTTTTTTAAATACGGAAGAAACTGTATCTATTGACCTTATAACGATAGCGATCTTGTAGAGAGAAAGGAGGATGGCTGGGGATGGGGCATTAGGAAAAAAAGGTGCCGTTGCCTGAGAAGGAGGTTGATGAAGGAATCCACGGAAATCTAGCAGAGACTGGGTTTGTTCTAAGGTCATCGAAAGTCCTATTCCTGTGGTTCTTCTCTCTCTTTCGTGGAGGCAAAGGGAAGCTTTCAAACATTTAAAAATGTAGTCGCTTAGAATTTGGGAGCCATAAAATGCACACATCACACCCCAAAATATTTTCATTACTCATCTCACTTTTTGAAGCACTTGTATAGGATTTCATTATTTTTATCCCCACGACAACCTGGTGAGGTTGTCAGGACGTACATCGATCAATTCATGTGACTTACCTATGGTAACAGTGTCAATCATGCTATTTATAAAATATCAAGAGACCCAGATCTCTTGACTGTGGTGCCAGTACTTCTTTTAAGCCACACTACACCTTAGTCTCCTAAATTCAGTAGGTGTAATGATGAAGTTCATAGCTTAAAAATACAAGTTGAAGACAGTGAAAAAACACCAAAGAGAAGGTTTGGCTCTCTTACATCTTGAGACCCAGTTAAATGTTTTCTTTACATTCATTGGGAGGAAATTAATTTAAATATAATATATAAATATGCTCATGAAGCACACATACAATGTCTTGAAGTGAATTGAAGCACACTGTAAATAACTGTCTACTCTTGGACTTTTTTCACAGGTCTGCTTTCTCAGTACAGTTCCCCTAAACTAGCTCTGGGTGACAGAAGCTTCTGGAAATCCGATTCCCTTCGGCTCTGAGTAGACCTCTGAGGTGCCTCTTGCTCAATACTATGAGCAGCACAGTTTAGACAGCCTCTGAAGTTTGATGAAATCATATTTTTACTAGATGTGTGTGTATGAGAATATTCTGGAAAAAAAAGTTCCAAGCTATATGGAGATAAGTAATAACACGAATAAAATTAAATAAATAACATTAATGCCTACTGAGTTTCTACTATTTTCTATTTTCAACAGGTTGAGATGATCCCATCCTAGTGTTTTTATTTCGTTTTTAATGCTTAGTCAAGAACACAGCACTAATTCTATTATCAAACCAACACCATGGCTGATCCATATGTGTAGACCAGGATTTCCTTGGAAGCACAGGTAAGCTTTTTCCAACATGTGATAAGGATCGTAGAAAATAACTGATCTTATTTCCGGCTCATCATTTTGCTCTAAGACACTTAGAGGAGTACTGTCATTTCTTCCCCATCCTCTTCTTCAGCCATGCTGAACCGTGCCACGTTCTCTTTTAACTCCTGGCATTTGTAAATCCTGTTTGCACTCCTTGGAATGCTCTTCCTCTCTGCTTTGGCCTCCAAAGCCCATCTTGACCTTCCTTAATCTGGCTAATTCCATTTCACCCCTCAGGTCTTTCTCCAGAAAGTTTCCTCTGACCACTTCTCCTCCCAGTTCCAAGGCTGCATGAAGAGTCTCAGATGGCTTCCCATAGCACTGTCTCCATTCCACCCATCAGCCAGGAGCCAAAGCACTAGAAGCTTCTTGAGGAGAAAAATTATGTCTTGGTCACTGTTCAATGTCCAGGGCCTAGAACAGTACCAGACACATTCAGCATTTGAATCCAGGACCGTTGTTGGGCCTTGGGTCATTGTTTGCTCCATCTCACACTAATTCCATTTCCATTTAAGATGAACTAATAGTATCTGCTTTTCAAGGCCCTGTAAAAATTAGATAATGCTCATGAAGCACCAACTTATCATCATTTCATTTGAAAATGATTTTACTTAAACCAGTGGTTCTCAACCAGGAGAGGGGCCTTTTGGCTATGCCTGGAGATGTTTTCGATTGTCACAACTGGGGGCTACTGGCATCTAAATGGTGAAGGCCAGAGATGCTGTTAAATAACCCATAATGCACAGGGCAACCGCCCACAAAAAAAATGTTAATAGTGACCCAAAGTGTTAATAGTTCAGAGATTGAGGAACCTTGCTTTAAGACTATTCTCTGTCTTCTTTTATGTGAACCCATCATTTTTTTCTTTGCCATAACTTACGAGCTCGTTATGGCATTCACTGGCCTTATTTCACATTGTACCTACACGGCTTGCTAGGGTAACAGACCAAGTGTGGTTGGCAGTGGGATTTAGTGCATAAGAATAATCCTTTCAACACTTTGAACTGAGGCTGTAAAATCAGGCATTTTTTATGGAAAGAGAAATTGTCAGACAGGAATGTTCTAAAATGATCACGTACAAAATATTCTGGAAATTTCTTGAAATAAACTGATTATCTGTAAGAGTTAAATATTCTTTTCAGTTACCTTGGATTGTGTAGGAAACAGAGAAGCAGCAGAAATAATAAGGTTCAGTTTATACCTTCTTACTATGCAGGTTGTAGGGCTGGGATTTACTTCTGAATGCTGTTGCTGTGCTCAGTTTTCCAAACAAGCATGAGGATGACTTCTCAAAGCACTTGAAAAATACATTTTATTTGACCTCCAGTCGTATAAGGAATTCAGCTAAACCTCATGCACTGGAGGATAGGTCACTCTGTAGTAGATATGTTTGAATCCTGCCTTAAAAAGATCTCGCTCCTAATCATCTTGCAGTGATTTTATAGTTATTCTTGAATTTTTTTCTGTTCCATTCTATGAATTGTACAGAGCTTCTTTCTTACAGAAGGTAGCATTCTGCCTTTGAAGGTTGGTTATTCCATTTCAGTCTCCTCCTTGAGATTCATGTGCTCTCATCTTTCTCTCCCCCCGATTCTTTTTCTTCTACAATTAAATATCTAATAAGCAAATGCCTGGTAGTTCAAACCAGGTTGAGTGTTCACCTGATGCCAAAACTACAGGTGGTTTGATTAATTCCACCAGACCTCTAGTATCTGAGTGTATTTATTTTAATTAGTCTAATTTAAGTGACTAGCCATACTGGTCAAAACGGCAGCTTTATTAGCCAGTGCATACTGAGGAGTAAATTAAATACAAATCTTGGAATCTGGATTCTGTGTCCTATTTTCACACTTATAATTAATGGTTTTCAAATATAAATAATAGAAAGTAGGGAGAAAACTGAGATAAGGGAAAATTCAGTTATAATGGAAAGCCTATATGAGACACAGCTTCAGGGCTGGTTTGATTCAGCAGCACATCATTGTGTACAAAGGAACTGGTTCTTTCTATCTCTCCCCTTTGCCTTTTATTATGTTAGATTTTTGTAAGACTCACTGCCTCCTTAACAGCAAAATGCTGCAGTTCCAGGCTTTTATGGGTACATCACACATACTGGAAGAGGAAATGTTTCTCTTGAAAGCTCTAAAAGAGTAAGATTTCTTTCTCAGAAATCCCAGGCAAACTCCCCTTGTGTCTCACTGGGCCTAAAATGTGTCATGTGCCCTTTTCTAAAGCAAGGTCTGATCAGGGTAATGTCAAAACTTACTGACTTAGGCCTAGATAAGGGAATCAATTTTAAGAACAAGAGGATGGTACTACCCTGATTGACTTGACAGTCAGTTTTTGCCCCTGAAAGTGGGGATATACATCTTTATCCATGTTCTATTACCATTGCCTATTTTGTGTATCTATCTAACTAACTAGAATGTGAATTTGGAAGATTGGGGCTCCTGACTTATATCTCTTCATATTTCCAGATCATCGTACATGTCGTTTTGCATCATAGGCATTCAAAATGTTTGATAATTGTGAATAAAATAGCAGTTTCCAATATAAGCTATTAGGCTTGTTCCCTTTCATCGATTCTAAGATCACTCACTTAGCACCTACATGGCACCAGGTGTGTGGCGGTCCCCTGGGAATAAACAGAAAATCAGTGACCCAGTCTCTGCTCTTAAGGAATGTAGAGGGTTTTTTTTTTCACCCTAAATATATACAATTTTTACTCATCAATTATACCTCAATAAAACTGGAAAAATAAGGATGTGGACAATAATAATAGGATTTACATTATAATACAATTTTAAGAAGTAAGTACATTAACATGTGTAAATGAATGAACACAGTGCTGGACACACAGGGCTCAATAAATGCTAGCTATTAGGAATGTAGAGCTTTAAAGAGAAAAAAGATAAGTATATAAACAATTTCAATAAAATGCAACAACGCCACGGCAGAGTGGAGCAGAGCTCACAGTTGAGGCACTTACCAGGCTTCTTTGGAGATGGGGAGGCATCCCAGAGGAAGTCACGTTAAATAGCGATCTGGGATACTTATGGAATTTCTCCAGGAGAAGAGGGGCTGAGGGAGGTGCGGGAAGAAGAATGGTTCGCTTTGGGAAAGGGTATGACGAGACCCATTATGATGCTTATGATTTACTTTACAAAACCTCCCTGGAGCTGGTGAGGTATTCTCCATGTTAGATGGGACAGCCAGTTGCTCTAATCAGGAACACACACCCCAGGGGGTGTTCAGCTGATGAGGAAGGTCATTCTTCACAAGCAGCTCCCACAAGTGTTTCAGCTTGGTTATCTCCCATCAACAACTGAGGGGCTTGTTACTTTGCATAATTAACCTTAGAAATGAGTTTTCATTGGTGAAATCAGAGGTGTGCAGGGTAACATAGTGGGTGTTAGAAAGAAGCTTGCCTGGGTGAAATTAGTGGTGTTCAGGAAGTATGGATGGGCAAAAGTATGTTGGAGACATTTCCATCCTTGTAAGAACATGGGTGTAGGTATGATGCAATCCACATTACCTGATCCCTTAGGGATGAGGCCTGAGGCCTGACTCATGAATGATTCTGTGTCTGACTATTATTTAAGAGGATACAAACTATAATATGAACTGGATGTTACCTGTAACATGTCACTTTCCTGCCAATGAACCTTTTATGAATAGTATAGTGACACCAAGGAGGACGGGAAACTGGGATTTAGCTTACACAACCCATAGTAAGGATTGGTTCGAACCTGTTATCTGTCACTCACCTATCTCTATCTATTGACAGTAATTGTTATTCATAATAATAATGATAAAATTCTCAAAAATATTTTTTGTGAGCCAGTTGACTTAGGACATTTTCAAGGAGCACAGGGTCAAGGAACAACATGGCCTAATCAGATACACTAGCCTTTTAGAATGGGGAGAACATAGTATGTGTGGTTAGAAGATAATGAAGATGGTGTGGCAGGGAACCGAAGGGAAGGGGGAATTACCCAAGGATTCAAGGTCAAATGCTGCCGAAAAGTTTGAAAACATAAAGACTGAAATATGTGCATTAGACTTAGCAACGTGAGGATCGCTGATAACCTGGGGGGTGGAGGGCAGTGAGGTGAGTAGAAACAATGGTTCATAGTGCCTAACTGACAGTTTCTATTTGCTATGTGTCTGGAACTTATCTAAGTGCTTTAGCTGTATCAACCCCTTTATTAAGATAAGCATGACGGTATTCCCTAGTTGCCAGATGAGGAAGCTGAGGCACAGAGAGCTTGAGTCACTTGTCTAAGGCAGCAGAAATAGTAAGAGATAGACACTGAATCTCAACTGCAGCTGTCTGGCTCCAGAGCTACCGTAGCAGACACAGCGGATGGAGAGGTGCCCTTCAGAAAGCCTGGTTTGGTCCTAAGATCAAGAAAGAGAGTATAATAGTTGGAGATGGATGCAGGGGGGCTAAGGGATATTGTTTTTCTAATTAGAGAAATTTTGAGAATGTTGACAATCTAATGAGAAGAAACTAATATATACACAGGAAAAAAAAGAGATAGTTGAACAAAAGTTTCTCAGGAGGCAAAAGGGGATGAGATCCAGGTGAAAGGGGAAAACTTTGTAACAAGAAGGAAGAAGGAAAAGGTTAGAATGGAAGAATGTGGGGAAACCGCGGGGTAGGAGTGTCAGGACACTGAGAGAATCGGGGACTGGTGTAATTATTTTCATTAGGAAATGTGACCAGAGTGAAAGAGGTTTAGAGTGAGACGTTTGAGGAGAACGGAGTTTTGGAAAATAATTCATGGAGAATGGAGTGGAAAGTTGATGATGCAACTGAAAAGGATTATCTGGAGAGATGAGGGCCCAGGTGGGTTTGGAGAGCAGAAATGTGGCAGTGGTGGGCTGTAAATTGGCTCCTTGGAAAAAAATGAAATGCCCTGATTTGTGGCATTTGCCAGTTTTGTTGGTATAAACATTCCCGACGTGGGTGATGTCAATGGTTTAGCAACTGACTTGCAAGATTTCTGAATATTTAATCATTAGCTCTCAGGAAAAGAATGATCTGCTCTGGTGTACTACTACACTGCATCTATTTGATTGCGTGGTTTCCTCCCCAGCATGGCGTAGGAACAGAAGGAAATTTCTTGGGTTGGTCCAAGGTCGTGATTTGGTCCCAGTGAATGGTACAAAAGGAAAAAGGGACATGAAAGGTCCCTTGTTAAGTGAATGCTTGATGTGATGTGATCACAGGGAATCTAGACTGGATAAGACAGCAGAGGTGTTAAGAGACTAAATTTTTGCTGAAATTGAAAAACAAATGTACTGGGAATAATGGGTCTTAATGATGGGGTAAGGAGATTACTTGTTTAATGAATGAAAATAACCTTTAGGTGATCAAGATCAAGTGTAAAAAAAACCCCACCAAAACCCTCAAAATCTCCTAGAGCATTTGTTTATATTTTGGACTTTTCTCTTTCATCATTTCTTTGATAATTTCTTTTAAATTTTTTTCTGTTTTCTTTTGTATCTTTGAATCTTGCTGTCTTTAAGCTTTTTAGTTTAGATTTCTTCACATTTGTTTTGTAAATCTTTCTGTTGAGTCATTTACTTCAGCTATTATATTTAAATATCTTTTATTCTCCATTTATTTTTTATAATATCTTGTTTTGTTTCAAGGATGTATTTTATTGTAAAATTTGTCTAAGAAGAGGAATCCAATTTTGTTAGTTATTTTTTCCCAGTATCTTCTTCTCTTCTCTAAATTAGCTCTCTTAACTCTAGTGCCAGCTATTCTTTCATGTTGATTTTTTTAAATTTATTTTACTTTTATGTATAAAAGTAAAAGTAGTACATGAGTCTCTTCATATATATCTCTGAATAGGACAAATTTCATTCAGAAAAAGAGAAACAAGAAGTAACTGAACACAGGAAATTAGAGGTTTACAAAACCATAGGAAGCACTGGTTGTGTTTTAGGTCCAGAAAGTTGTTCCTGGTCTTCAGAAAATGAGCACGTACAGGGACCAGAGCAGTGAGTGACTCACAAGAGGACCTGTGAGCGGTGTTGGCAAACACTCACCTCCGGTGTCTGTGGAAACCATGACTTGTTCTCTTGTGCCTTCCAGATCTTATGCAGGTGCCTCCCACTGAGTCAGTCTAGGAAATGTACTTTTCCAGGCTTCCTGCCTGTGCATGAGGAGAAGCAGTGATGTTGCTGAGATGTTCACAAGCAGCTCCACATAACTGCTGTGGAACTCACATTGAAATGCGCAGGTGGGAATCTGGTGGGAATTTCACTTGTGGCTCTTTTCTAGCCAGGTCTCCTGCCTGACTCAAAAATATGACGGGATATATGAACAGAGCTGATGTCATGCTGGTTAGTAAAGCTTCTTTCCAGTAAGTGGACAAGGAGCTAGCTGTCAGACTCCAAATCCCCCAATAGCAGAACAAAGAGAGATTTACTCTGGAATGTCAGCATCCGTGTTGGGAGCTGCAGCTTTCCGGAAACATTTTCTGTTTCTCTAGAGAAGAACTTCTAGGCTTTGACACTGGGGTGATGTCAGCTTTTATTTGCTTTCCATTTTGGATAAGGATGGAGTGATGTTAAGTGCTGATTCAGTTCATCTCACTCTCTTCAGCTGCACAACGACAACCTCAGCTCTCAGCAGTCCCTGCAGACTGGAGCCTGGCGCCCCATCAGAGCCTCATGGGGGGACTGACTCCTCCCCTGCTCTCCAGCGTCTCAGCGGCACAGCAGTCGAGTAGGCTGTGCACACCCTGCCCCTCAACAACTTCCGAAATCCGTTGAGGTCACTCATTATGGTTGACCCTCAATTGCATCTTTGTTTATCATAGTTTAGGTTTATTCCTTATTGTACGTCTGAGCTTTTATATCATTGAGGCCCTAGTGCAACAGAGGGCGCCTGCAAATGCCTAATCGGCCGTGTAACTTAGAAAGTCTTGCCTGCTTTGGAAGGCATATTTGGGTCCTTGATATTGACCTCTAACTGATCCTCGTGACCTGATTTTCCATAACTCTACAATGAACGTGCAAAATCCTGTTTCTCCAGTAGAAACTGAATTGTCTTCTCAGCTGAGATGCTCACTTTTGACTCCATTTCTTTGTAGACCTCAAAGACCCTCCTCCCCACTTTCTTTCTCTATGTATGTAAACAGTCCATCAAGGGCAAATGAATTCTTATTTCCTTCATCAAGGTGAATCCAGCTAATTGTGGCTTTCTCCCTTTTTTGAATTATAATTGAACTATTATTACATGATAAGACGTGTCTATACAAGATGATGTGGCACTAAATATACTTTTTATTATATAATTATTCATAGGCTCTGATTAATTAACTAATGCCCTAGTTGATTCCAGAAGTTATCTAGGGCAAACCGTATATATCCTCACTACAAAATATATTTAATCTGCTGAAATCAGTGCCGTTTTTAGGGCATAGCATGGTGCTGGAGATATGGTAAAATATCAATACACATATGGTCAATTTATTAATTATGTAAAATTTACCCTGTAACCAACTCCTATCTCTCCTACACATACTTTCTTTTTAATTATCTTGCTCATCCTTTTGTTTTTTCTCTTTCTGAATCGTCCAGGGAATATAGCTGAAGATGACAAAGAAATCAGAAAAGATTGAAAAGAAAGTGGAAACAGAATTTTAAAAGGTATTAATAATTGATACCCGGCTAGTGCCTCTCCTCTTCCTTATTACTTTCATAAATTACATTTATCTTTGCTTGTGTAACAACGAGCATTAGTCTTCTCCTAGGGTAGGTTGGTACACAGTAGTTGAATGAGCATTCTTGTAACACTTAGGCAATTTCATAATCTGTCCTGTTAAATTAATGTAACTTTAGTGAGCTTTACAATTTGAACGTGTTCTGTGTCCTGTTTTTAATTTTTATAACAAAGAACTGTCACTTCACTACTGGGAAGTAGTGAAGTGAAACTCTTTTTGTTTTGATGACTGGGGAAAGAAATAGGGGTAGTATTTCAACTGTTAGACACAGTACATCTTTCTGGCCAGACACCAAAGGACATTACTGTGAGGTTTTGACAGACTTGTTACATTATTAAAGTCCATCTCTTTCCCAGGAGCACACACCATTACAACAATAATCTCTGTGGGAGAGCCCTTCTTCCTGTTTTTGGCTGGAGGCACCCTTGCATCTTTGAAACTATTATTTTATTTGTTAGTCAGAAGCTCCCTAAAGAGCTAGCAGCTTTCCCTATGGTGTTTGAGAGTTGACCTTGAGCAATTTTTATGACATATTATTTAATAATCTTTAAGGGCGTGCTTTGTTCATTTTTCTTATCTAATATTCACATTGAAACTAAAACCTAGAAATGAATGACAGGAAGGGGAAATTTAAATTTAAATGAGGGCCCAAATTTAGCTCTTTGCACTCAGTTTAAATAATTTATTTTTCGTAGCAGAAGTGTTATTTTGTATGAATTTTCTTAAGTTTTCCCTTCCTCTTTCCAGGTGTGGATTAAAGCTTTATATAAAAATTAAAGTTCAACTTGAATTAACAAACAATAATGGTAAGTCATTAATTTAAAAATTATAAATATAATTTTAAGACATACAAATTAAGTATATTTTATCCTTATATCCACCTAACATTTATCTATAACATGAATAAAAGGAGACTGTATATAATGTTCACATGTTACTATATTTTATGTACTAGGGAATTTAGAATTAGATCTGGATGTTTTCAGAAAACTAGCTAAATCCCTAATTGAAATGAGCACTCTAAGCAATGTAGCTAAGCATTATCACTCCATGTTACACAGGCTGGTTATATGATAGAAAGCATGCAAATTATTGAAATAGGTGGAAAAGGCAATGGAAAATATAGCTGCTAGGTATACATCAACTTGATTCAGAACTCAGAGAACCAAAACCGAAGAAACAGAAGAACTGGGTGTAGGAGGACATCTGGATATTTAGTATTCTATGCAAAAACATTTAGATCCTTTATTTTCCCTTTTCTGTTGGCCTTTGTTTTAGAGAGTCCTAAAATCAATTCTCTGGAATACATAAGTGGTCCACATTCATATTCTTTTCAAATAATCTCTTTTTTAACTTTAAATTTTAACTTTTAATGCTATAGACCAGCACTGTCCAATAGAACTTTCTGCAATAATAGAAATTTTCTATATCCACACCGCCTAGTAAGGTAACCACTAGCCACATGTTGGTTATATTGGACAGCAGAAATGTGACTAGTGTGACTGAGGAGCCGAAGTTTCATTTCTATCTACTTTTAATTCATTTAAATTGAATAGCCACATGTGGCTAACAGCCTCCATATTAGCGTAGCTGTAGACTATTCAAAGTATCAATTTGCCAGTGTTTAAGAGTAGCTGAAGTGTAAGATGTTTCTTGATTACACAAGGATAATTTTTTGAAAAAAAAAATTAAGAACTTTTTGTCGTACATGCATTGAACTAATTTTAAAGTATTTTTGGAGTAGCATATATAAATATATATTGAATATACATATTCATACCTACATATATATGTTTATATACATATAAACAAGAAAGAGTTTGTAAGACTTGGTTATATAGTAATATACAAAAACTAAAGAAGTTGCTATAAAGTTGCATGGCTAAAAAATACATGCTGTTGTCAGTGAGTACTAGTACATATCTAGCAATGAAACACAACAAATTTAATTCAAAAGTAAGTCCCACCATACTTGCAATACCAAAAAGCACAGGTGGTACTGAATTTTAATGAATCTTGGTAACTAAAACATAAGGCACTATAAAATAAATTCAACTGAATTTCTCTGAAGGTAACCATAATTCTTGAAGACAGCTTACCAAAAAGCAGCAGTAACTATACAGAAAATACTTATTTTGAAGAAAAGTCAATGTCATGCTCTGGCATTCAGAAAGGTAAATATATCATTGATTACTCTTGATATTATATACCTACTAACAGATGAACAAGAGGAATAAATAGATGATCTAAAGTGTTAATAAAGGGGCTTCCCTGGTGGTGCAGTGGTTGGGAGTCCGCCTGCCGATGCAGGGGACGCAGGTTCGTGACCCAGTCGGGGAGGATCCCACATGCTGCGGAGTGGCTGGGCCCATGAGCCATGGCCTCTGAGCCTGCGCGTCCGGAGCCTGTGCTCCGCAACGGGAGAGGCCCGTGCAAAAAAAAATAAAATAAAGTGTTAATAAAATAACTCAAATTTTATCTCTAATCAGCCTTGTGAAATAAGACTTACTGTTCAGTTTTAAGAAAATGATATGACCAATAAGCTCTGAAATTCCTGTTTTTGACGTGATGGTACGTGGTGCTTCTCGCCATCACTAGAGATAGTGTATCCTCCCACCTTTTACCTTTTTTTTTTTTTCTTTTTTTTTGCGGTACGCGGGCCTCACACTGTTGTGGCCTTTCCCGTTGCGGAGCGCAGGCTCCGGATGCGCAGGCTCAGCGGCCATGGCTCACGGGCCCAGCCGCTCCGTGGCATGTGGGATCTTCCTGGACCGGGGCACGAACCCGCGTCCCCTGCATCGGCAGGCGGACTCTCAACCACTGCACCACCAGGGAAGCCCCCACCTTTTATCTTTGATGCTGAGCCTTTCCTTGTTAATATTTGCTCTTCAGATACATAATATTTTGGGGAGAAATAGATCTTATTTACTGGGAGATATATAAATGTATAGATTTTCACATATACCTAATGCGTCAATCAAGGTCTAAACATTACTGTAGGTTTGCATGTGTATATGTGTGAAGGGTACATTTGGGAAAAGGAAGGTAGAAAGTGTTTAATCTGCTAGAATCATGAGTTAAATGATGCAGGTCTGAATCCAGTTACAAATGCTATTATAATGAGGAGCAAAATCCAAGACAATGTGATAAGTTGTACTTAACAATTATTAATTGAACCAAGCAGAATCTTAAGCTACATTTGGAACAGTGAGATGCTAGTTCCTGTAGCTCTGAATATATTTCTTCATTGCTGCTAAATCTATAACCGTAGTTTAAAAGGATGATAAAGAATTACGTGTTCGTTCTTTCAACCATTAGTTTAAAATTTCTTTACAAGTGTGTGCATTGAAAAGAAACACAAATCAAGTAGTCAGGAGATTGTGTTATTTTTTTTTGACTCTTCCCCTTTATATCTCTGTGATCTACAACAAATAATGTTATTGGATCTCAGTTTCCATATCCATAAAATGAGAAAATGATATAGATGTTCTCTATGACACATTTAATTACAAAGTAATTCTCAGGGATGAGAGGGACAAAGCATTATACAAGCAGTACTATTTCCAGAAAAGGCATTTGTATTAGTTTGCTACGGCTGATCTAACAAATTACCACAAATTGGGTAGTTTAAGATCATAGAAACTTATTCTCTCATATAGTTCTAAGGCTGGGAATTGGAAATACAGATGTAGGCAGGGCCACGCACGCTCTCTCTGAAGGTTCTAGGGGAAGATCCTTCCTTGCCTCTCCCTAACCTCTGATGATTGGTGGCAATCCTTGGTGTCCTGTGGCTCGTAAATGCATCATTCTAATCTCTGTCTCTGTCTTCTTCTCCCCTGGCTGTCAGCGTCTCTGTGTCCAAATTTCTCTCTTCTTACAAGAATATCATTCCAATCCAGTATGACCTTATCTTAACTTGATCACATCTGCAAAGACCCTGTTTGTAAATAAGGTTGCCTTCACAGGTATTGGGGTCTAAGAATTGAACATATCCTTTGGGAGACACAGTTCAACCCACAGGAACACCGGAAGGTACAGTCTATTTCTGTTGAAGGAGGCCCGAGTCTCAAACAAAGTAGTGATAAAATCCTGAGATCTAGACACATGGAGGGAAGAAAAATGGACGCACAATATGAATATATCTTATATCTTTCAATGCACACATACATAGACATACACTGGCATTCATTGTGAACGCTAGGAATATGAAGTAAAAACAGAAAACCCCATTTTAGTTTTTTAAAAAATCAACTCATTTCCTTGGAAAGGCATGAAGGAGGTCTCAACAGGAAAAGCCGGCTTGAAGAGCCCCAGAGCCTCCACAAGGTTATCTTTAATTTGGATTCACCACAGGCCCATGTCTGCCCTTAGCCTTGAATTCTCAGAGATTGGGATCTTATTAGTATTTCAGAATTGTTAGGACTCACGTGTGCAACCTCAGGTTAGTGCAGTTTAAGGGAAGTGAACATAGTAATACCACATCCCTGTTCATTTCCAGTAACATCCCTCACAGCCAAGCTGCCCAGAACTCACAGTCGTTGTTTAGATAGCCTCATCCTATAGGAAGCTACATGGCAGCCAGGCACGTACCTGAGTCACCTGTTCGAATGTTTAAGGACATTGGGTTTTGCTAGTCAGGTGCCTCTATCTCCACAATAGGTAGGTATTTGTTTAAGTGCTCTAGATACTCGAGTCAACCTGAGCTATCTTTAGAAAATTTAATGATTTGGACCAAATAACCACATAGAGTATAATTTCAGGATTAGAATAAACATCTTTTTCTCAGTGCTTTCTGAAATTATACCTGTGGGTGAGGGAGGGTAAGTTAGTTTGCTGGGGGAGAGGAGGGGAGGGAAGGCCCAATAAATTATATCAAAATCCCGGATGAGGGACCAAGACTAAGCACATACATGTTTTCCTCCCGGCTTCTGTACATCCAGTTCTTTCTCTCAGTGGATGTCAGAGAGATAAGGATTCCTGAAGCAAAGTAGAAATACATATTTGCACAATCCTCATGATTCAGAGATTCGCTTTTTTCGAATTCGCCTACTCGCTAAAATGTATTTGTAATCTCCACATCAATACGTGTGGTACTCTCGTAGGCATCTGCAGACACATCATTTGCAGAGCAGCAAAACATCTGAGTCCATCTGTGCATATGTTCCCAACTGAAGTGAAACAAGGCGACGCTCTGCCTTCATGTTTCTTCTCTCACACTGAACACCAGTGTTGTTTTCATGGTCTGTTTAGTGCCACATTTTCCTCATTTTTAATTTTTTTTTTTTTGGTTGGTGATCTTTCTGTTTAAAATGGCCCCCAAACATTGGGCTGAAGTGCATTCTAGTATTCCTAAGAGCAGAGTTGTTGTGTCATAAAGAGAAAATCCGTGTGTTAGATAAACTTCATGTGGGCATGAGTCATAGTGCTGTTGGCTCTGAGCTCAACATTAATAAATCAACAGTGTACATTGAATAGGGTGTCTGTAAACAGAAACACACATAATACAAGGCTATGTATTGATTAGGTGACAAAAGTGTGACCACAGGCTCTCAGGAGACTAACCTTGTATTTCTCTTAGAGCAACGGTTCAGATTCCCTAATTCAGTGTTTAAAATGACTGTATAGGACAAAACTTCCATGAGTAATGAGAACTAGTGGCATATATATGTGTGTGTGTGCATATATACATATATATATATACACAAAAAAAGAAGTTGAGCTCCTACCTTACACCATATACAAAAATTAAGTCAAAATGGATCAAAAACCTAAGTGGAAGAGCTAAAACTTATTAAAACTCTTGGAATAAAACTTAAGGGAGAATCTTCATGACATTGGATTTGGCAATGATTTCTGGATATGACACCAAAAGCACAGGCAACACAATGAAAAATAGATAATTGGGCTGCATCAAACTTTTAAAACTCTGCATCAAAATACACAGTCAATAGAGTGAAAAGACAACACATGGAATGGAAAATATATTTGCAAGTCATATATTTGATAGGGGTCAATATCCAGAATACATGAAAACTCCTATACTCAGCAACAAGAAATAAACAACTAAGATTTAAAAATGGGCAAAGAACTTGAATAGACATTTCTCCAAAGAAGATATACATATGGCCAATAAGCACACGAGAAGATGCTCAACGTCACTAAGGGAAACATCATATAAGGGAAAATGCAAATCAGATCACAATGAGACACCCCCTCATGCCCACTCGGATGGTTATAATTTTTTTAAAAAGCAGAAAATAGGTAGTGAGAATACAGAAAATTTGAACACTTGTACATTGTTGGTGAGAATGTAAAATGGTGCAGTCACTGTAGAAGACAATATAACAGTTCCTGAAAAAAATTAAGAATTATCATATGATCCAGCAATTCTACTTCTTGGCATATACCTAAAGAAATGAAAGCAGAATCTTGAAGAGATGTCTGTATACATGATTATATCAGCATTATATACAGTAGCCAAAGGAAGCAACCCAAGTGTCCCTCAACAAATGAATGGTTAAAATGTGGCATATACATACAATGGACTATTATTCAGCCTTAAAAAGAAAGTTTGACACATGCTGTAACATGGATGAAGCCTGAGGACATTAGGCTAAGTGAAATATTCCATCACAAAAAGATAAATATTGCATAATTCCACTTATATAAGGCACTTAGAGTATTCAAATTCATAGAGACAAAAAGTAGATTGGTGGTTTCTAGGGACTGAGGGGAGGGGAAAATGGGGTGTTATTGTTTAATAGGGTCAGTTTCAGTTTTGAAAGATAGAGTTCTAGAAATGGATAATGGTGATTAAGTACAATGTGAAAGTGCTTAATACCACTTAACTGTACACTCAAAAATGGTTAACATGGCAAATTTTATGTTAGGGGTATTTAGCCACAATTAAAGAAAAACATGGCTTACTATAGTGGAATTTAACACTATAGTACATTCTTTTTTAAAAATTTTTATTGGAGTATAGTTGATTTGCAATGTTGTCTTACTTTTTGCTGTACAGCAAAGTGAGTCAGTTATGCATATTCATATATCCACTCTTTTTTAGATTCTTTTCCCATGTAGGTCATTACATAGTATTGATACATTCTTATTTTGTTATTTTAACCAATAAAACTGCTCAGTTTCAATGGCATGTAACTGATAAGAGCATGGAGTGGAAAATTTTTAAAATCTATAAAATCTAATGTTTTATATAAATGTTTTCCAGAGGAAAATAAAATTACTTTAAAGGAAAAAACTCTTAAGAAGTTTGAAAGAAATGACACATTTCCTTTTAAGAATAAATGACATTGGCTTACTTTATTCCTAACACACTGGGTTCTGAGAATAAGATCCAGTGTTTTAGGAAGGCTTAGGTGTTTGAGAAAAAAACTTTCTGCCGTAATCTGCCATTCATAGAGGATTTTAAGAAAGGTAGTACACTACTTCTTTCAAAACACACACATAACATATTCACACACACATTAAGAGCAGCTGTGAAGTTCTTGGAGCTGAAAAGATAAAACAAGAATGTCCTAACGCTTTTTTTTCAGTTCACACCTTTATGGCCTCAATTTGCATTTGCATCTGCAAATGGCTTGTTTTGGGAAAAAAGTTTGTATGCTCAACTGTTTATTTTGCATATTTCGATTCATATTGGGCATACATAGCAGCCAGTGCATGGTACGTGACTGTTACTCAGGAGCTGATATTTGCAAGTTTTATATGTTAAATGAATGCCCCTTTGGTCCACTGGTTACCTTTCTGCTCAGTCATGAAACTCTGGTAACAGTGAAGGGGTGACCTCTGTGGACTGAGTTAAGAGTGGCGTGGGTATGGAATGCTTTCTTATCTTCAGTGATTGCAGGTGAAGGGCCTCTGGGAAGACTTTTTCTCAGGTTACAGACTATGCTTTAGTAGTTCGCAGAATGATCTGAGGTGTGGGAGAAGAAAGCCAGCCAGAGCCTCTATAACTGTACTTATGCCAATGTATTACTTCACAGCTTCAAGATGAGGCCCTGAAGGCACTTTTTTAGGAAAGCACAGTATAGTGGAAAGAACAGGGTCTTTGATGACAGACAGCTCAGAATTTGAATTTGGCTCCTTTAAAGACTTTGTGACCTTAGCTCAGTTAATTAACCTCACTGATCTTCAGGCTCTTTAAGTTGGAAATGACAAGACCTATACTTGGAAGATTATGGTGTAAATTAAGAGAAATGATATATGAAAATCAGGTGAAGTGCTTGGCATGTAGGATGTGCTCAGTAAATGATAGTTGATATTGTCATTTTAATTCGATTCCTATTGAGCTTGACAAGGATCTCTAGGGAAGGTAAGATGTTCTTTGGGAGTTCAAAAAAGACCCCTCACACTTGAGGGATGAGCGAATCACAAAGGAGACTTCAGCTCTTTAATCCCTATAGCAGTGAGCCACCAAACAGAGATTCGATTGATTTCGAGCTTCTAATTACAATCTGAGAGCTTTGGAAGCATGCCGAAACAAGATGGAAAAATTCAGAGACCACACTCTGTGACACTAGGTTCATCTCAAAGATGAAATACAAATTCCTGGAGGGCAGACTGAAGGCTGTCGGTATCAACATTATTTTTATTCACAGCTTTCCTGTGTTGAGTGAAATACACCCTGTTAATTGAACAGGCTTGAGTTCCTGGGGAAACCTCAGAATGAATTACTCATGTTTTTGCTACTACAGCTGCATGGAGATATAAACTTACAGCTTTACACGAAATCTGCTAGAGAGATTTAAAATTTATCAATCCTCTTAGCTTTGATGCTTTTAAGACCACAAAAAAAATGACCCATCTCGGAGAAACTTGCATATTACAATTCAGTATTTAGACATGGCAGGAGCTCATTCACGTGGAATTTATTTCACATTACATTTGGGGCATGCATGAGATTTAAAAGCAATGTTTTTTCTCTGAAGTACCCACTACAAAAGATATATCACACATACTCAGGTTATTTAAAACTCAGCAAGGGGAATATCAACAGATTTTTCTCCAAGAATACTCTCTGATCAGCTGGGGAAATAAAATCTTTCTTATGAAAAGCAACGAATTGAAACAGTTCTGGTGCATTAAAGCCTAGGGGTACCTGTCCTATTTGGTTGGAATTTTTGGCAGCTTCAAATATAGAGGTAGTGTTTATATAGGTGTATATGTATATGAATGTTATTTTTGCCTTTATGAATGGTTTTCTGACTTAGACACCTTCAGTGCATTTAGGAATATTTATGAAAGAAGAAAATAACTTTGTGATTCTTTTTTTGGCTTGGGTTATTTATGTATCAATCAATAATCCCTCAATTGTAAGTAAATGAAATCAAACTAATGCTGTTTTTCTTAGAAAAGAAATTTATAGGCTCTTCAACTGGGACATTCCAGGGATGACTAGCTTCAGATATGGTATGATCTGATTCAAAATTATCATCAAGAATGCCTTTTCTCCAGGGAATCCATGTGCACTGTTGGTGGGAATGTAATTTGGTGCAGCCATTATGGAACACAGTATGGAGGTTCCTCAAAATATGAAAAATAGAACTACCTTGTGATCCAGCAAGTCATTCCTGGGTATATATCCAAAGAAAATGAAAACAGGATACAAAAAGATATCTGCACTCCCAGGTTCATTATTCACGACAGCTAAGGCAAGGAAACAACCTAAGTGTCCATCAATGGATGAGTAGATAAAGAAGATGTGGGATATATATATATCACACAATGGAATATTATTCAGCCACGAGAAAGGAGGAAACCCTGCTATTTGTGTCAACATAGATGTACCCTGAAGACATTATGCTAAGTGAAATAAGCCAGATAAAGAAAGACAAATACTGCATGGTATCACTTATATGTGGAATCTAAAAAAGAAAAAAACAGTCGAATTCATAGAAACAGAGAGCAGAAAAGTTGTTGCCAAGGGCTGGGGTGGGCATGGAATGGAGAAAGGTTGGTAAAAGGAGGGAGCAAACTTTCAGCTATAAGACAAGATTTTTTTTTTAAAGGTAAATATGTAAATATGTGTGGTGATGAATGTGTTAATTAACTAGATGGGAGGAATCTTTTCACCATGTACACTTGAAGTATCTTACAATTTTATGTGGTAATTGAACCTCAAAAAAGTTAAACAAATGCTTTCCCCCCTCCACTCTTAATACATATCAATACATATACATATACATGTATGTATCTTACTGGTTTTGTTTCTCGGAACAGAGTCAAGAGTAGAGGGGCAAAACGCACTCATTTTTTTTTTGTTTTTGTATATGTTCTTATGTATGCTGAGAGAGAGAGAGAGTGGAAGGAGTTGAGACATTTGTCCTATTCCCCAGGGAACATTGGTGGTATTTCCTGTTTTCCAAATGCCACATTGTTTCACTCTTCCTTTCTTTGCCTATGTTCTACCTTCTCTTTGCCTTCCCTTTTGTCTTGGTAGTCCCTATACAACCCTCAAAACTTATCTCCTCTCAGAATCCTTTGCTGATTTGTAGGTCTTAGTTTTTTCAGGTTTCGTGTTTCCACCGTACTCTGTGCATGCCCCTATTAAACCTTTCTGCAAACATGAACTCTCTGATTGCCCAGCGGGTAGGGACATGCTATCTCCAGTGCCCAGCAAAGGCCTAACCTTTAGTTATCATTATTTTTTTGGATGAAGGAGTGAATGGAAGTAATGTACAATAGGTCATTTACTTATTTACACATTCTTTGAAGGAACCGAGTTACATAAAATTTATCTGAATTGATTAATACAATTAATTGATACAGATCTAGTTGGATTGTGGCTGAGAAAGTCATCACACGGGAAAATCTTCAATACTCTCTGAGTTCTAGACAGAATGACTGGACCAACAGGTTTCTGAATCCAGTTCTCTGTCGTGATTTTTCTCCTGAGGGGCTCAGTCACAGAAAACTGTCTTGTTATAACCAATCTTGTCTTAACTTGCTCTTTGGCATGATTTTTCCTTTTGGGAGAAATAAAATGGTAATAAATAAATAAAAAATATTATCTGAAGACTGTCAATAATAAAACCTGAAAAAGTAGACTAATTGGTTCCCTTAATTCAGTTTCTGAGCTGTGAAATAGGCCTAAACTAACCATCAAATTGACTACCAAGATAATACTTCTACCTCTAGATCTATGACACTCTAGCTCTGTAGCACTAATTCAGTGTCCTGTATTATTACTCTAACATCTTTTGATCTCTGTCTCTAGATCTGTGTCCCTAACTCAGCATCCTGTGTTATTACAAAAACCCCCAATAGTCTGCCTCCCTCTGACCTAAACGTCCTCAAGTGTACACTCCACATTGCTTCCACGTTTGGCTTTCCATTACCCTTCACTGGAGAGATGAGAATGATTCTCAAAACATCTGAAGGGCCTTCACTTAGTCTCAGATCAAGTTAGCTGGGATTCAAACTCAGGTCTTTCCAGATAAAAAGCACCTGTTATTTTAAGAATAACAGTCCTATGTTCTAACATCATAAATAGAAAAGACTCTTAATTTGCCTTCAAACTTAACACTTCTGAAACTTCATATTAAAAATTCTGATGTGATGAAGTACAAAGACATGTTGAGTGTTTAGAACATGGAGTTACTAAGCTCTGGGCAAGTCATTTAACCCCTCTGAATTTCAGTCTATTATAAAAAGTAGAAAAAATAAAGCCTGCCTTGCTAATTTGTGAAGATTAAATGAGATAAAGTTAACTTCTTTGTTTCATTCCTTCCGGGAGTTTGGATGAATGGCACTCTGGTGCCATAAAATCCACTGCTCAGAAGTACCATCCTCCATATATTACAAATGAGAATTCCTCTTGAGTAGAACACCAGAAGTACTTTAGGGTATAAACAGCCACCAACTGGAGGGTTAAAGATTACTTTTCGTATTCTCATGGGCAAATTATTGTAATCACGTGAATATCTCCGAATGGAATGTTTTATAATGAACAAGAAGAGGATAATTGGGAGACTGGGTTCCTGGTGGAGGGGAAACTGATTTCTTTGGGACTAACATCTGGGTGTTTTGTGTTGGTCATGAAGGAGAGAAGAGAGAGTGAAAGAGAGGATTTCATGGAGAAATCTGACAGGGCCAGGACAGGGCTCTGCCTACATTGCATTTGTCCAGGGCTTGGGGGGTGACCAGCACCATCAGAGCTGTGCACGCTGCCCTTAGCCCCCTCTCTGCACAGCAGCCACCCCCTGGTTGTAATGGCAGTGGAAGGGGGACAGGGACTGCTTTCTCTCAATGATGTTCTCTGTACAAACTGGTTCAGGGACCTGCTGTCCACACTCTCGACTTCAAGTCAGTGTTCGCCTCTCTCCTCTCCTTTCCCCTTGCAGGATATTTGGTCCTGCCCCAAACATCTATAAGACACTTGGTTCATGCCAGTAGGCCCTTGATATTTATTTGGTCCTATCCAAAATGTCCATAAGACATTTGATCCATTTGCTTGATAAATAGTGGTACCCAAAACACTAATTTCTCACATGCTATTTTAGTTGTGATTGTTTGGGCTGAAGTGTTCTCATGAAGGAAGCCAGACTCAATGTGATTTTTTTTGTCCTGTTCCTAGGACATTTATTTTGTCCTGTTCCTAGGACCATAGTGGTTACACCTGGAGGAGATCTCTAGTTCAACTTCCCATTTTACAGGCAGCAAGGAAACTCTTGACCATGGAATGAAGTGAATGGTTCTGGACAGATCACGTCCATAGTCCAGATCTGCTGGCCTTTCCCATATGCCAGTGACCTTCCCTATATGATGCTGCTATGTTGATGGGGCTTCAAGACCAATAACTTGTCTGTCATGAAAATAGCCAGGTTGGATATGCTAAAACTTTATTTCAGTTTCCATTTGGCAAGAGTTGTGAAAATCTTAACTGAAACGGTACTATTAAACAAGGCTCCAACTCTCTCCATCCAACAAATTTGAAGCTATTTCATTAGGGCTACTACTGAACTTATTCAGGAAACCTAGTCAGCAATAAAGAACCTGACTGATCAGTGGAATATGAGTTTTACTGCTGTGTGGAGACATGGTTTTATGGTGCTGTCAGGGAAAATCAGATCTAATTGGGAAATGAGTGACTTATAATCCTCCCTGCATCATTTCTGCCGTCCATTAAGGCGCCAAGCCAGAGACTGCTTCCTCTCAGACTCAATCTGATTTTTAAACCTTTCCTGGATTTCTTGTTTCCCTTAGATCCTACATCTGACATAAACCTAATGCATCTAGCGTATTTTTTGGCTCCCTAACAGTTCCTGAGAAATTCCGTTCTTTATTTTATTTTTTTTTTTGGCTGAAGGTTGTGAAAAGATAAAAAATGGGGTGGGGAGAGACATTTATACCATGTATTTTAGATGGCTGATTCACATTGCTAGGCTGGGTCCACACATGTAGAAGGAAGAGAGACATCAATCAATAATTCAACACTAAAAATGTAATCCTATTTCAATTATATGATGCTTTAGCCAGAGTAGATCTGACTCGTAGATGAGGACTCCAACTGTTCCTCGTCCTGAGAGCCTGGAAGTTGTTGATGAAGCCTCCACTTGTGTACATGGGGCATTACTGCTGCAGCCATGAAATGAGTGGGAGGAAACATAGGAAAACAGGTCCATTTCCCACACTCTGTCCTCTGTGTGTTCACATCAAAGTGGGTCTCATATCAAAGTGTATGTGCTCCTGAGAAGGGCAGGATTATCAAAATGTCCCTTTCCTCTGGCATGCTACATCCTCAGATGGCTTCTTTTGTGCCTCCTCCAAGTCCAGTCACTCTCACACCAGTGGACCAGAAAATTAGGCTCATTTCTTTTGGAACCCGTTGTTTCCCGCTGTGTCGACATATGCTACGCTATGCTGCATTTTACGGTCTATTTTACATCAAGATATTTCTAAACATTTATGCCCTGATTCATATGTTTTGTGTTGGAAAAGTATGATGGCTGCATCGTGTTGATGGAAATCATTGCTAAGAGGCACAAAACCTGATTTCAAATTTTGGACAATAAATCTGACCATCTAATTAGCCTTGGACAATGCAAAAATCTTTGGGTAGGAAAGTAATGTTTTATTCTGATGTGGAGCAGCTGAACATGTTTTATAATCAAGTGGGAACAAAAGAGAGACTTCCAAGTGTGTCTGGAAAAGAAGCAGATTTTTTTTACACAATCAGACTCCAAGGAGAACCTCCCAGAACAGACATGGTCATCCCCAGAGATTTTGAAGTTACTCGCAGCAGCCAGGTGGAAAACAGGGCTTCTTATTTGGGAAATGCACTTAAACACCTTCTGATGTAAGAAACAGGCAAGGACATTTCTCCCAATCTGACACATACTCTTGGAAGCGGCAAAGGGACCTCTGCAAAATGCAGGTGATGGGAGTCAAATCCGAATGAAATACCAGGTCTGGGAAAACAAAGCCAAGAACTGAAACATTCAGGAAATGGAAAGTGCCCATGCAGATCCTTCATGAAGTTAGAATTGACTATTAAAATTAGAGCTGAATGGAGATAAACCAAATGCTTTGTAAGAATTTTGATATGTGATTTAAAAATTAAAAATTTTTTATATTACAGTATAAAAGGGACAATAAAAGCAATAAAAGAACATTTTCCTCCTCAGTAGAATCACACCAGACTTTTTTTAAAAAAATAAAAACCACTATCAAATTAAACAGCAAAACAAAGCAAGTAGGATTGAGAACTATCATCTTAGGAGGTAGAATTTTTAAGCTAGACATTAGTAGTATGAAAATAAATTGGAAAATAAAGCAAGTGGTTCTGAAAAGCCCTTTCTGGGGTTGCAAGAACTTAACTCCAGTTTCAGCTCTACTAAAGAAGTTATTTTGTGATCTTTGTCATATCACTTAATTTTTTTAAGTCCAAGTTTCCTTATCTACAAAATGAGGATATTAGACCCAGTGCCTTCCAGCTCTAGTATTTCTCTGATTTTTGAGATGTTAAATCAAACAAATATTGGCTCAAATTTAAGGAATCTGATATAAAAATTTTTTAGGAGAATGGGGTAGGAAGGTTGGCCTAAACTATTCAGAAATCTGCCTTCATATTTACACATAATTTTTAAAGTGTAAATTAAAAACTCATGAAGAGTAAGAAGTTGTTAGAAATTATTTAACTCATTAAATTCACACTAATTATGAATTAATGTGTGCTGGTGTAAATGAACTACCAGCTGAACAAATACCCCACATGTTTACAAATATTAAATGGTGGAAATATTTCTTCAAACAGACTAAAGAATCAAAAGAATATCCAAAACTAAGTGGATAATGCTATAGTTTCTGCAGTCTCTCAGTCTTAGTACAGAACAAAGGACTTATGGTGAGGAATGTGTCCTCAAAGATAACCTAAATTTAAGGCAAAGTTTACCAAAGAGATGGAGGAACTACAAAGCAAGATTTTTTTAAAGTTCAGTAGAAATGTCCTCATTATTAACTTCTCTGACACTGATAGTATTCACGTCACCTCACACCCTTGACTTGAATATGTGCTTGATTAGTACATACTAGAAACATTGATACTAAATGACTTTCCACCTGAGGCTTTTTGTTTTCCCTCTTCAGTGAACCGGTCTGTAAATATGTGGATGTGGGAGCTGTTTTGCTAGGTTTTTGCTTCTTCCTCTAACTCAGCAAATAAAGTTTAACTTTAAATGTGTCCTTACACATTTTTATTAAGCATATGAAAATCTTCCTGGCACAGTTTTCTGACCAGGAGAAGCACTTTTTCTTTAATTCTGATTTTTTTTTTCCTCCCATTTGAAGGGAGATTCATAGGTGTAGCAGCGCTGGACTTTCTTTGCCCCCGGTGGAGCAGCTTATCTGACTGGTGAGTTTGGAGAGATCTAGAATTTTCTCTTAAAAAGAAGCTTGGCTACCGAAGGCATTACCTTTAACTCTGTTCCTTCAAGCTTCCAGTGTTCTGGTGGTTGCCTGTGCCGGATGGATAAGTCTGTTTAAAACTGTAATTCAGTTTTAGGAGCCCCACTTTCCTCCTGAGTTAAGCCATATCCTTCAGCCTAAACTGTCCACAATAAAGGCAAAAATTTGGTCCCCACCTACCTTACTCTTTTGTATTATTTCTTAGTTGGTTAAGAAGACAGTAGATTTTTTTTTAATTGGATCCCCTTAATTATTCCTTAAAGTATGTATATAGTCCTTTGTGAAAAATTGGAAAATAAGAAAGATGAAAAAGTCTTAGTAGATATCCAGTTGTCTAATCTTTATGGCCATGCTGTGAATACAGACTAACACTCCAGATGAATTTTGAAGGATTAAGAAAGGACACCTACTTCTCTATTGACTGTCCTCGTATAATGCAATTTGGTAAATAGGAACTATGGAATCAGCCAGACTTGAGTTTAAATACTGACACTATAACTTAACAACTATACAGTGTTGGAGATTCCTCTTAATCTGAACTTCAATTTTTTTCAACAGTAAAATGAGAAGAATAATAACCAGTCCATAATTAAATAAATGTATATGAGGAGATCAATAAATATTAGTCCAGATTTCTCCTCCTACAGGTACTCCTTTTCATCAAATAAATTGTATAAAATTTATTTATGAACTGTATGATCATATTTTGGAAAATATTTTCTAATGAAAGCATTCTTGGGAATGATATATAATATGACAAATATAAAAACAGGAAAATATTTACATGAAGCATGTATTACAGAAAATATAAGTTTGTCTAATTGAAGGAGTTATCATGCTTTTTTGTAAAATTTGCAAGGCAAAAATAAAAATCATCTCCAAACTTAATTCTTGTGGAAAAAAGTTGATTGGAATAATGCTTTCAAGTGCACAGCTCTTTGATGTTCAAAGACTCCTTACAATTAAAGAGTGTCCTTTCTCCTTTCTGTAACCAATCTTGTTCATTAGAATATCTTGAATGATTTGAGTTCCCCTGAAAGGACTGCCGAGATGATCTGGAACAATCCTAAAAAATCTCTAGTCCCAAAAAAAAAAAAAATCTCTAGTCCCTCAGAAGAGCTAGTTGCCCGTGGGAAACTTGATCCCTTCTATTCACCTAAATTCAGACATGCTCAACTTTGCTGTGCATCAAAAACACCTATGAATATTTCTTCAAAATACATACCACCAGAGATTCTGATTCAGACATTCTGGGATGGGCTATGAGTATGGATAATTTTTTTTTAATTCTCTACAGAGAATTATGAGAAATAAAATTTGAGAACCACTGCTGGAAGTTTTTCAGGTCCTATTGGGTAAACTCAAGTCCAGGAGAATCCCACAGTGATCATCAAATAGCATCCTGAATTCTTGGAGGAACCCAGAACTAATCTTATTTGACTAATTTCTATAGGATATATGCCAAGGCTCACTGCCATCTCTGCAAATTATGGGGTATACCAGGCTAGATTTTCCCTATCTAGTATCCAAGAGACAAATCCAGAACTAACTTTTTTTTCCTGGTATGTAAAGAGTAACACAACTGCAGTTTGACTTGATTCACTTATTTGATTCCATCAGTCACCATTGCTATTAAATTTTTTCCTGAAACTTCTCAGCAAAATGTTAAATGGAACTCAAGAATGCCATAAATGTTCCTTGATCACTTACCAATAATACTCTGTTCTTTCAGTTATAGACAGGATTTAGGTTCTCTTATTCTCACGTGGTCTACTTTGCACCTGGATAAAATTTGGTTGGAGGTGGTGGAGGCTTATTCAGAGTCTTTCTCCAGATTCGATTTATATCCTATAGGATTTAGACCTACAAAGAATTCACCAGAGTGGTAAAACAAGTAAGGAAACAGCACATTTGGTGAGCTCATGAGAGGGACCTGATACTGCCTGGCAGTTTGGATTGAGGGAAAATGATAAGGGTTCCCTTTCCAGGGTAGGATGTGGTTGTCCCATCTCGCTGCTGAATGCAGATGCCACTCTAGGTGGTGGCCCTTCAGGGAAGTATGACTAACTGAGCAAGGTTGTTCTCTGTTGTGCTTTTGGAAGAACAACTGGGTATGGTCACCATGTTTAAAGAGCACATCTGTTTGGTCCAAGTTCCAGTGTCTGTCCATAACTACACCCACAGTTTAGATCCGTAATCCATTTAATTTCTGATTTAAACACATTCTCTGACTCTTAGAGAAAGACTGTGCCCGGGGAGAAGAAAATTACCAGAGCGTCCCCCCTCCACCAAAACCTTTAGGCAACAGAGGACTTCTACTTGTTTAGCGCATGACTTTAGAAAAACCCCCAAAGCTTGAAAATACTAATTTTTTCATTAAAGTGGCAGGAAATTCAAACCCAGAGTTTTAAACAGTGGTTTGCACATACTATTAAAAGCTCTGTAAGAAGCAACTTTTGGAATCAGGATGAAACCTAATTATAGAAGTTCTTTGCCATAGCTGTTTCTATTTACATCTTCAAAACCACAGAAGCAAATATTGTAGACTTTCCTAACACATCAGCATCTTCTCGTCCTTAGGTTTCTGACTTCTTTGAAGCTGCTCTTAAATCTTTCCATTGAAATCACATTGTGGTTGAATATTCCCAGTTCAAGGACAATTTCAGTTTATAGTTTGTAGTCCAAGTGAAGTACTCTTTCCTTAAAATACTGAATTTCAAGACACTTACACTCAAAGCAGACTAAAGAGCAAAGCCATTGTACCCAGGGTGCATGTTATCCAGGCTGTTTCGTGTGCAATTAATCTTTTTGTGATTGCTTGCTTCATCAGTAGCAACAAAACGCAGAAGAAACATAGTCAAGAACATGAAATATCTGTTATGTTGTGATCTTTCCCACCACCAAATGCAGGGATAACATTTGGGATGATTTTTAAGAAAAATAAAATTTTGAAAGTGAAAGTAACCGTCCAGAGCAAAAAATTTCAAGATATTGCAACGTCCAGCTGAATTGGATGTTTTTGTTCCAGTTTAAGAAGGCTCTGTAGCCAGCTTACCTGGTGGCAAGTGACTCAGTTGGCCTGGAGAGTTGACTGATTACGAAAGTCATTCTCTCCAGCGCGCAGCCCCACAGACACACCCAAATGATCCTGAATTAATTGGTACCCACCTACACCGTGATTTCCAGTCTTGGCTGCACATTAGGATCACCTGGGGAGCTTTGAACCCTCCCTATGCCAGGTAATTAAATCAGACCAATTAAATTACAATCTCTGGGGGTGTGGTCCAGTCATGAGTGCCTTTTAAAATGTCCCAGGTGATTACAGTGGGCAGCCAAGATTGTAAAACTCTCTGTCTAGAGAGCATCCGGCTGTGAGGCTCTGATTGCTTTGGCATTTCTATTTTTCATTTTACCCAGAATGGGGTAATAGGTGCCTAGGGCTCCCAGAAAGTTTTCCATGTTTAAAAAATCCCTGAATTGGCCAAACAAACTTATAGAAAGTGAGCAAAACACAAAACATATGTCTACCAAAGATTTGTAATCTCATAAATCTCAATTTTGTAATTTTGCATTTTTCTAAAAGCAAGTTATATTGATATTATAGAACTAATTATAAAGAATTTAATTCACAGTTCCTTTGGGATTGTGGGAGAAAAGATATTCTTTAAAAAATATTTTTAATTGAAGTATAGTTGATTTAGAATGTTGTAAAGTTTCTGGTATACAGCAAAGTGATTCAGTTTCTGGTGTACAGCAAAGTGATTTAGTTACATATATATATTCTTTCTCATATTCTTTTTCATTATGGTTTACTACAAGATATTGAATGTAGTGCCCTGTGCTATAAAGTAGGACCTTGTTTTTTATCTATTTTGTATATAGTAGTTTGTATCTGCTAATCCCAAATTCCTAATTTATCCCCCCACCCTCTTTCCTGCTTGGTAACCATATGTTTGTTTTCTATGTCTGAGTCTATTTCTAGTTTGTAAATAAGTTCATTTGTATGGTATTTTATATTGCACATATAAGTGATAACATATGGTATCTGTCTTTTTCTTACTTCACTTAGTATGGTAATCTCTAGGTCCATCCCTGTTGCTGCAAATGGCATTATTTCATTCTTTTTTATGGCTGAGTACTACTCCATTGTAGATATATATATGTATGTATATTACATCTCCTTTATCCATTCATCTGTCGATGGACATTTAGGTTGCTTCCATGTCTTGGCTATTGTAAATAGTGCTGCTATGAACATTGAGGTGCATGTATCTTTTCGAATTAGAGTTCTCTACGAAAATATGCCCAGGAGTGGGATTGCTGGATCATATGGCAACTTTTGGTTTTTTGAGGAACCTCCATATTGTTTTCCATAGTGGCCGCACCAAATTACATTCCCACCGACAGTGTAGGAGGATTCCCAAGAAAACATACTCTTATATATTTCTAAGGTGAGTGAAAATTGTAAAACTTTAAAATTAACAAAAACTACTACTACTAAAGAAAATCGCTAATATTTAATGAATAACAATGAGCCAGGGATTGTTTTAAGTGCCCCATATATATTAACTCATTGGTCCTCACAACAATCCAGTGAGGAAAATATTGTGATTAACTCCATTTTCATCAAGGAGACTAAGGCACAGAGTCACCGAGTCATACATCTAATAAGGTGATGAAACAGGGATGCACACGCTGACAATCTAGATCTAGAACCTGTATTCTTAGGAACTCATAGAAAGGCAGGGAAATTTTATACTTTGTGTCCAAGTCTTAAATAGAACCCAATATATCAAAATTCTTCTTTCTGGAACTTGTCTTAAAAAATAACCATATAGGGAATTCCCTGGCGGTCCAGTGGTTAGGACTTCGCACTCTCACTGCCAAGGGCCTGGGTTCGATCCCTGGTCGGGGAACTAAGATCCCATATGCTGCGCAGCGCGGCCAAAATAAATAAATAGATACATACATACATAAATAAAATATTTAAAAATAACCAGACATACGTATAACCATGTCCTCTAGGAATAAAATAAAATATTGGGAAAAAAGAGAAACAAGATGAAAATCCACTAATAGTAGGTTGGTTAAGTTAACCATATTATAGCCATATAATGGGATATGTTCCTGTTAAAAGCCATGTTGTAGAACAGTTCTTCCCAACCCTTTCACATCATGACACATGGAGAAAATGACAGTATTTTTATGACATACTGGGGCAAACAGTAGAGTTGGCTTGAGGTGACTGGTTCTGGAAGCTGGTGGTACATGCCCACATAGCCACTGCAAAAGACTAAGGGATCATTATCTTGGCATGTTTACAGCTCATCACCAAAGATGAGTTAGAAAGTTCTCACGTATAGGTATATATTTTGCCATAGGAAAATGTTCACTAGATTTTGCTAAGTGAAGAAAACACAAACTGTAAGGAATTATGACATGTCCCAGGCTAATAACTCCATCCGTATGTACTGGTACAGATGGCCATACAGCCATACCAGTTGTTAAACTGTCAAAGGACCTCTATATCTGTTGGTAAATAGCCACTGCACCAAGACCCCTCCCACCACCACCACCATACACAGGGCTTCTCCCAAATATGGCAACCCTGGACCTCCTCAAGATAAAGTAACTATGAGCTAAAGCCTGGGACAGGGATTTGGAAGGAGGGTTCAAGATCCTTATTCATTATCACCCAGCTTTGTTCTGACTGGTTGGTGAGCTATGCAGCTGTGCTGGTGATTCAGTGTTTTGAATATAACCTCTGTACATAAAAGCAATCTAGGTAGAGGAAAATCTTTCAAAGAATACATATTACAAGTGTTAATGTTTATTTTCTCCACAGTCTTCTGGATTTTCCACTCATTTCCTTGACCAGATATAAGTTTATAAATAGGAAAAGAAGATCAATATGTAAGTAATGCTTTTAGAAGTAATCTTGTGATTATGGTTGAATCTGAGTCCTTCAATCCTGTTATTTACTTACAGAAGTGTCTTTGGCCTTCAAAGCAATGGAAAGTTCCTAAGTTGGCTACGTGAAGGGTCCCACTGGTTGGGACTAACAGGATACTGGGTGTCACATCACCATGCTGACCTAAAGATAAGAGAGTCGTTTCCCCAATTTCTAGATACCTCAAGACATGCTCATATTCTTGTGGAACCTGGAGAAGGAAAGAGGCCTCCAGGAATAACTGAGATGGAGTTTCAAAGGCAAATTTATTTTGAATTAAAAACAATAAAGAACTATGGTCCAACTTCTGTTGCTGGGTTTGTGGACAAAAGTTTCACACAAGTACATTCCAAAGGGAATTCTCTCCACACATTCAAATCACAGGGCTCTCCCAGCCTCTCCTGGGGCTGGTGCTGCGGTGAGCTGGGCCACCATTATTTATGTCAAGAAGGCCACTGCTGCCTGAGTGACGCAGTTCAGTGTGAGTGGCCCCCGGTCTACAGTGATCTCCTCTGCCTGGCATGACGAAACACCACCTTCTCTTCTGTGTCTTCCATCTCCCCTGTTACAACTTCAGTGTGACTGTAAAGGGGCCCCTTTAGTATCGTTATCAGCCCTTAACTCTAAATTGACACACAAAATATTTTCTGGCTTTTCCTGATCCTTTTAATAACGTGCAAACATCTGTTCTAGTGTCTGGCCCACTAGACACCCCAAAATATTACCATAGAGATAGTTATGCTCTTATCTTCTAGGAACTCTTATTTTCCTAGAAAATACTTCCGTGTGCTAAACTGGGAGATTCTATGTTCTTACAAGATCCACCATGATCCAAACTGGCCAGTTATCATTCTTTTTCCTCTGGTCACAGTTAATTGGTATATGAATGGATATGTGACCCAAACCAAGCCAATTAGAAACCCTTTCTGAGTTTTTTATTTGTTTGGGTTGTGTTTTTGTGTGTGTGTGTCTGTGTGTGTGTACTTTACTGAAACTAAAAGATCCATTCCCCTTTTAGTTTGGGAAGTTATAACACATACAATTCAGGAGCTGTTAGTGGTCATAAGGCCAAGTCTCGGTCATAAGAAAAAGCTACTTTCATGTAAAAGAGACTGAAGCAGAGGCAAGAGGTGGTGGATGTCCTATAGCCTAATTTTATCCCTTCCCTTCTTCTCATTTTTAATAAACATATTCTTTGGAGTCCATGAACTAATGAAGTATTTTTCAATTTGCGTTTCTGGCATTTGGAACCTTAGGATTCTTGTTTCCTCCCTTTTTTACTCTTCAGTTTTCTTCCTGTCCTAGGAAGTCCTAAAGAAATTAGACTCGGCAAAGAAAGTTGTTCTGAGAAGTGAGTTGCAGAAAATTCAGGGGTGGGGAGCTGCTGGGAAAGGTAGCCCAGGGCAGCTGAGGGATGAGACCGTGGGAAGAGGAGCCCTGAAAGATGTATCACGGACAGAGAAAAGAGTCAGCCGCTCGCAGAATCCTGCCTGAGGCACTGCTGCTCTGCTGTGGGGAAAGTGAGTCCTGGTTTGTTTGTTTGTTTGTTTTTTTGCGGTACGGCGGGCCTCTCCCGCCGCGGAGCACAGGCTCCGGACGCGCAGGCTCAGCGGCCGTGGCTCATGGGCCTAGCCGCTCTGTGGCATGTGGGATCCTCCCGGACTGGGGCACGAACCCGTGTCCCCTGCATCGGCAGGCGGACTTTCAACCACTCTGCCACCAGGGAAGCCCGAGTCCTGGTTTTTGTTTGCGGTGTTATTTAAAAGACCAGGAAAAGCTAGAAAAGTTTTTTGTGTACTTAGAGTTAAGGGCTGATAACGATACTAAAGGGGCCCCTTTACAGTCACACTGAAGTTGTAACAGGGGAGATGGAAGACACAGAAGAGAAGGTGGTGTTTCGTCATGCCAGGCAGAGGAGATCACTGCAGACCGGGGGCCACTCACACTGAACTGCGTCGCTCAGGCAGCAGTGGCCTTCTTGGCATAAATAATGGTGGCCCAGTTCACCGCAGCACCAGCTCCAGGAGAGGCTGGGAGAGCCCTGTGATTTGAATGTGTGGAGAGAATTCCCTTTGGGACGTACTTGTGTGAAACTTTTGTCCACAAACCCAGCAACAGAAGTTGGACCATAGTTCTTTATTGTTTTTAATTCAAAATAAATTTGCCTTTGAAACTCCATCTCAGTTATTCCTGGAGGCCTCTCTCCTTCTCCAGGTTCCACAAGAATATGAGCATGTCTTGAGGTATCTAGAAATTGGGAAAACGACTCTCTTATCTTTAGGCCAGCATGGTGATGTGACACCCAGTATCCTGTTAGTCCCAACCAGTGGGACCTTTCATGTAGCCAACTTAGGAATTTTCTTGATGCTCCAAGACACAGTCCATAGAGTTCATCCTCCTCTGGAGGACATGCAGCCATTCTTCTGTGAAGGCTTTTCACCTCTCTGCAGGTACTCTTGGGGTGAGGCAGAGGTCACTCTTGTTTGGGGAATCCAGCGATTTTTATGCCTCTCTATAAGGGAATCTTCTCTCCTTCCTCTTAGGTGTTCAGACTACCTCCCATCCTACTTGCTCCCCTTAGCAAAGCACTCTAAAAGAGCTTGGGCTTTTGGAACCCAAATTCCAGGAAAGGAGTGATTTTAACCACCTTCTGTTTTCCATCTGGAGTTCAATCCTTCCCTGTGACAGGAGAGAACAGTGAGACCCACCTGCTTGTCACAGGGAAAGAAATATGCAAAGAGAACTAAAGTAAATTTCCATCTCAGTAAATATCTCATACTTTCCATTGTGAGCTGCTTTTCAAAAACTTTGGGAAGAAAAACCGAGTGTGCCATTACAGTCGCCTTATATCTCTAATCCCTTAAAGCCCAGAATTTCTTCCCTGCTCTGGTGAGACTGTCAGACTCTGCCTGAAGCTAAACCTCATGGTTAACTTGATATGGTACTGATGTTGCTCTTTCTCTTGTTATTCAAGTATTTGTTATTGTGCAAAGACAATCATATATAGCATTTATGTAATAATGATATAGAAATTGAAATATTTTAGAGTCTGGTATTAGGTAATTAAAAAGATCTCCAAAACAATTTGTTTATTAAATCCTATACTTTGGGTTTCTGCTTTCTCAGTGAACATGAATCTTCATAATGATTCAGTTTCTCCTGTTTGTTTCAGGCAGGCAGAGTTATGTACAAGGACCTACGCTGTATAGGAAGGAGGCTTGGAGGAAGAGTGGACGTCAGATGCATCCCAGGAATTTAACTTAAAACCTGCCTTGGGGGAAAGGCTGGAAGAGTAAAACAGAAGTGAGCAGAAATGTTCTAGTTGGGTCTCCAAGGTGCATGCCTGAATAAGTGTGTGTGTGTGTGTGTGTGTGTGTTCGCATACATTCATACCTATAAAGAGAGAGTTATGTGCATAACACTATAAATGAGCCATAATTCCATAACCATACTCATTTTTGGACGTTCTCTAGGGTTATAAGTACACACACTTTCTCAATATTTACCTTTGAATGAGTGTATTGAATTAATGGTCTCAAAGGATATATTTGAACAAGGGAAGTGTCATCACAACACCTCACTAATTTGGAAGTTGTTTGTCAGACAACTGAATTATCTGTAACACAGCTAAGAGTGAAGAGCAAAACAAAACAGAAGTCTCAGGACACTTCAGCACTGGGCACTTTATTTATGAAAGCATCATTTTAGTCTGTTTGCCCTTATGTTACTTACAATTCAAGTCAGCCAGGTTTTTTGGTTTCTTTGATGAAAGGACTTAAATTTTGGAGCCAGAAGGACTGGGCTTGAATTCAAGTAAATTAACCCTTCTGAAGCTGACTGAGGCTCATTTTCTTCATCTGTAAAGCAGAAATAATGGCATCTAACCATAAAGTTATGTTATGAGAATTAAAGAACCTAACATATGAAAAGAATCTAATGAAACCTGATAGATACAAAGTATTCTTCAATCATGATTTCTTTTTTCTCCTTCTTTTCCCAGCCCACAGCAGATGGAAAGCAGGAGATTTTAAAGAGGCACAGAACAACAACAGCAAGAAATGAGAGATCCTTCCTGACCGTAAGAGGCATCAAATAGAAAAAGCAGCTCAAAAACACCATGATCCTTACTCACGTCTGAGGCCATCAGCGGGTCCCAGGAACCAGGAAAAGGTGAAACTATACTTAGCACATTTCTCAGAAGTTGGTGAGACAGGCCAGAGACTGTAGAACTACTTCTCCCCAAAATAAAGAAGATAAAGAGAAAATGTTGGGGGTAGCTAGTAAAACCTTGCTCAGGATAGAGAAAAGCCGAGGTGAAGCCGAGGCATTTGCATGATGAGAAATGGTTGTATTTGAAGAGCTCAAATTAAACTCCTTCCATGTAGCAGAGGCAGTGATCCCTTTCAGTAGAGGGCCAGATAGTAACTATTTTCAACTTCGTGAACCCTGTAAAGTGTCAGTCACATAGTCTTCTTTTGTGTGTGTGTGTGTGTGTTTTGCCACACTTTAAAAATGTAAAAAACATCCTTAGCTCACATGATGTATAAAAAAAGCAAGCCACAGACCTAGCGCTGGCCCACAGACTATAGTCTGCTGACATTGAGCAATGACGTACTGTACAAGATTACAGTCAAGTGCCTTTTACAAAATTACATAAATTAATGGGTAAGGTGTATATGTCTGCATTCAGATCATCCCACTAGAAACAAAACTACACTGTCATTTTAAATAAATGCATTCATTGGGGATTACTCGTGTAAATTTGCCTCTACTTATAAACTGGATTTTTTAACCAGCCAAAGTGACGAATGTTGAAAGTAGGAGTCATATACACATCTGAGAAAAGAGTAAAAGTATATCACATAATAAGAGCCGGTGTTTATTGTGAAGTTACTGTGTGTCAGGCACTGAATTTGTAGTTGCTCTGGACTGAATTGTGTCCTCCCAAAGTTCATATGTTGAAGCCCTAAACCCCTACTGTGACTGTATTTGGAGCAGGGCCACTAAGGAAGTAATTAAGGTCAAATGAGCTCATAAGAATGGAGCCCTAGTTCAGTAAGACTGGTGTCCTTCTAAGAAGAGGAAGTCACCCCAGGAGTGCCTGTACACAGAGAAGGGGTCACAGCAAGAAGGCTGCTGTCCGCAAGCCAGGAAGAAAGTCCTCCCCGGAAACCAGCTGTGCCAGCATGTTGATCTGGGGCTTCCAGCCTCCAGAACTGTGAGAAAATAAGCGTCTGTTGTTTAAGCTACTGGGCTGCAGTATTTTGTTGGGGCAGCCTAAGCAGACTACTACAGCACTATTTAAGTTAAATCCTAAGATATCCTTTAAGGAAGGCGTTATTACTATCCTTACAGAGAAAATCTAGAGGCAGAGAAAGGTTAAGTAACATGCCCAAACTTGTCTAGTTAGTCAGTGGCAGAGATGGGATTTGAACCCAAGCAACATAATCCAGGGCTTGTATTCTTTCAACCAAGGTGAGCAGGTGACATTGATGCTTTTCTCTGCTTTATATTAAGGATGGCTTCCCACTTAATGAAACAAAACCCATAGGAATTACTAACTAATGTAGAACAGTGGTGCTTACTTTAGCACATGACCACCTGATATAGAGGGCTTCTCTATATCTTAATCATACAAATTTCACTGCTTCCAAAAGGAGCAAAACAAAGCAGAGCTCAAATAGCCTATTGCTCAGCTGGGTGGTTGTTGGAATTTGCCCAAGCGAAGAAGTGTGAAGCAGATTTTATTTCTCTCCTTATGCCTTATATAATATATACGCACTTATAATGTACACCATGGCCACTTTAGTATAGACATTTTTATATAAACCATTTTTTTTGCAAAATGTGATGTATACTAAAGATTAATTTTCCAAAATAAACTGGTCTTCCAGAATTTTATAAACGTGAAGGGGATAAAGCAGACATACCCACGCGAGCCAGCCTTTATCTTGGCAGTCCTTTCTCATCCTCCCTCTCTCTCCTCTGTTGCTCCTGGTCTCTGAACTTAGAATCCAGCTTTGGCTAATCCTCAACAGTGTTGCACTAGAGAAATGCTCAGACTTCGATATTAACCCTGAACTGAATTAAATTATAACTGATTACACAGTTGAACATTGTTGCAGTGATGGCTAACATGGGCAGGAATTATCATTAAAGTGTCCCCATGCTGTCAACTCTTCTGCTTACTTGGTCTGCAGTTTCATAATCAAAAATGTAACCTACATGGTATCGAATGGACTCATCTGAATATTCTGAACGAAAAATGCCAAACCAGAATGCCTCAGGAGAGTGAGCAAAAACTCCACGTAACAAACTGGCCCTCTTTGGACCAGTAATAGATAAAATCACATTCATTTCATTGAGTCCCCAAGAGCTTGTAATTTTAGTCATATAGAAATGGCTTTCTGAAATGTCTAAGCAGGCATTTTTTTTATTACTTTTCTATAAAACATTCACTGAATACTGATGATAAATATTCAGTTGGATTATTGTGGAAACAAAGCCTGAAATGTAAATATTAGACTTCATCATTTATTAGAAAAGGAGAACATTTTTGAGAAACCTTAATTACATAAGCCTGGCTGACTAACCCAGTACAAAAGTAATTAACTTTATCATTTTTTTCTTCCATTCTTACCTTACAAGACTGATGTTCAAAAATGTTAAATCTGTGATGGTTGTCCTTTGTTTGATGCTGAAAAGAAATGGAGCTGTGTGACTGTTGTGTATGTGTGTAGAGTTAAGCGTAGCTTGTGTTATTGATAGTATCAACAATAAGAACCAATATTTTTTCATTCAACTACCAATCCTTAAGAAGCACCAAAAATGTGTTGAGCTACTTAGCTAGCTACTTATGATATACCAGTAAATAAAGCGAGGAACTCTGCCCTTGGGGAGCTTACTTTCTACTGGTGGGAAATAAAAAATGAGCAATGAGCATGACAAATAAGTAAATCCTATTGTATAAGAAGTTTTGGAGGAAGGTTCTAGACAATTGAAAATGGCCCACGGCAGGGCTTGGTGTTTTGAGGAAAAATAAAGTGGCTGGTCTGATGCTGGAGTGCTATGAGCAGGGGGAAATGGCAGGAAATGAAGTAGAAGATGAGACTGAAAAGGTGGCAGGACAGATCAGGTAGCACATTGTAGGATGAGTTACGGCATGGGATTTGATTTGATTTGATTTGATTTATAGTGTGACGGGAGATAGCTATTAAAGGGTGCTCAGTGACAGGTGATGTAATATAACTCACATTTTAACTGGATCACTCTGACTCCTTTGTGAGGAAGACCTTAAAGGGTCAATGGAGTGAAAAGGAGCTCATTTAGCTCTGCTGGGGTCCAGGGGACTGGAGGGGCAGTGGTGGAGATGTGGTCAATTTTGAATATAGTTTGGAGAGAAGCCAACAGGCTTTTCTAATATGTGAGGAGTAAAAGGAAGAAATATTACTCAGCCATTAAATAAAAAAGAATCTTGCCATTTGCAGCAATAGGACGGACCTAGGGGTCGTGGTGATCATTTTGTAATGCACAAAAATATTGAATCACTATGTAGTAACCTGAACCTAACATAATATTGTAGGCCAATTAATAAATAAAATAAAAACGAAAGGAAAAAATATGAATTTATCTGTAATAAAAATCACCTTCCCTTTGGCGTAGGGAAGGGGCATGGAGAAGAGAAATGTAGTAATCCTTCTCATCCACGTTAATTATGACCACAAGCCCAGGGAACTATACATCCACAGAAAAATGTGGGCAGCACTTTAGTATTATGCAATTTTCAGGGACAGCCTTGTCTTTTTGAATTCATAAAGAAATAGACCAAAAAGGCAGGGTGAGTGGTAGTGTTCAGTTTTGCCTTTTTCAAGGATAATAAAGTTTTAGATGCTTGACCAAAACAGTGTGTTGGTGGATGTGGCCCTGGAGCCTATATTCAGGCTACAAGCCCATCTTCTTTTAACACTGACACTATCCTAAAAGTATATTAACTTGAACACATGACACCTTTGGAGAATGGAAAATAGATTTTTGTGTTTGGCCTAGTAGGGGAGTGACACAAATGAAACTAGAAAGACCAGTTGGAAATTTTGCAGCTATAAGACATGCAGTTTTAATGCCATGAATGCTAGGTCACCAGAGGGTTTTAAACAGGAGAACAGCATAGAGAGATCTGTTCTAGAACAATCCCTCTACTGAAATAACAGATTACATATTTATACCCATGCTTTTCTTTCTAAATTTTCTTGTAAGTGACCTCCTGTCTACTAGATGATGAGCGATAGCCAACTGCCTGCCAGAGGAGAGTTTGGGTTGGTATACCAGAAATGCAAAGAGGCAAAAAAGTAAAATTTGGTGTTTCTTTTTCTCCAAAATAGTTTTTGAAGTTCACCAACCCTCCCATCAATACTTTTGAAAGACAAAACAAGTTCCTTTGCAAAGGATGTATTTTATGGAAAGAAGGTAAGAATCTTGAGACTCAACAGCAGGACCTTATTAAGGCAAGGACTAAAGTTTTTTAAAACTTTAAACTGGAATAAGGGCAGGAGTACACAGTAAGAGTCACTTCCACTGAGATGAGGTATCCTAGGAGAGGAGACTTGGATGGATTGGTATTTTGGAGGAGGGCAGGGCCACAGAGGGTGCCTGACTGTGGGAATGCGGTGGTTGTAGAGGTGATTGTTTGGGTGCCTGATCACCAAACAGGAGTGATTGTTGGGGTGGGGAAGCCGGGTGGGTGGTTGGCCACATACAGACAAATGGACTTGGAGCAGAGAATCAAGCACAGCTGTCTCCAGTTCCATTGAGCAAAGGCAAAGCCCAAGAACATCAACCCCAGGTACTGAGCAGCACAGCTCACCCGTGCTGAGAAGCCACACTGTCTATTCTCATTGCTCTTAGGAAGGCCATCCATTGACATGGCGTTACCTGGATCTACCTGTCTGTGCATCACTGGAGCAGAAATTTGCCATTTGCACTGCACTATCTGGACTTTTTCTTTCAGTAGGTTAAAGTACTCATAGGCCCTTGGGTACAGAGTATGGAATCCTTGAGGAGTTAGTGCTGATGAGCAAGGGAACACTCCCCTCCAACCCCAGCACCTAAACTCCGGGTCAGTCAGGACAGTGGTGTTAACTCAGCACCACTCCCTTCCACGGCCACTGTGCTCCCTTTGGACTGCAGTAATGGGGAGTCCGGTTAAGAGGCAATGAAGGCTTGAACTGAGGCACGGGAACACCGGAGAGGCCACATTTTCAGAAAAACATGTTTCAGGTTTGCAGTTTACCAATTTCAGGAATTTTCCCTTGAAGATTTTAAAACCTAGGCTGCTTTCCCCTACTATCCATGTAACATGAAATAGCTTTTACGTTGGCATGGGAATTAAAAAAAGAAAATTTAGTCTAAGCAAAACATAATTAGAAAGATCAACATACTTCCTTCTTAAGCATATGATATATGCAAAAGCCTAATAGAAAATATTTTGCAGTCTTTGCTCTTCAGTATTATCTGTGTCACAGCTACCCATTCCCATCCCTCCCTCTGAGACCCATTAGAGCAGATAATTATGAGTTGACTAGATACAGGGAAGAGTCAAATTAAGCAGTGATATAACCAGCAAGAGCTATGCGAATTCTTTCCCTCCCACTCAGCAGATGGTTCTCTGATAGGCTCTTTTGCAAGCTCGTGGTTGGACACCATTTGGAAATGCAGTCAATTAATTTCTGTGAACCTAGGCAACTGCGCAGCCTAAGAAGAGATCACCAATAGCGTCCTTCTCTCTTCCTTTCTTCTTTCCCTCCAACCTTCTGTCCTGGGAGTCTGGCACTGCATTAAGATGCTTGGCATTCTGATGCAAGGTTTAATTTCTGAAATCTTCCAAATGGCTCACTGCTGGCACTAATGGAAAATCTCATATTGTATGGAGGATCTGTAAGGCTTCACTACAGAATATCAGCATACTATTTCTGATCACCTGACAGCATTCTGGTTGCATTCACAATAACTGCCGTATGTAAAACATCGTTCTCTCTCCACCTGTGTAAGTATGCAAAAACTTCTCTAAGACATTTTCTTTTCTAGTGTAAAAGTTGGAGAAAGCACAAGTAAAATTCCCAGGTATATATCTAAACTTTCCATAATGAGTTCTTTATAAAAAAATAATTTTAAGCATATTTAAGCCAATTTAAATTATATTTCCCCCCAAGCACATTTGTATACAAAGCTATTCTGTAGTCCATCAAGAAAAATAATGTAGCCTACATTTAAAATTATTTTCTAGGGTTGGGAATGAATACATGTCAGTCCCACCCTTATTCTCTGCCCGATCCTGCTTGTTGCAAAGCTCCCATTTGTAAGTCTGTTGGTTGAGAAAAGAGGGGCTATTGCTGAAGACTTGAGAATATAGAATTTCACTTATGTTAGCATAATATTTTGTCACAATTTTTTGTCCAGTTAAACCTAGTAACTTCATCAGCAGTGCAACATATATGGTTTTTATCCACTTAATAAAAAATATAGTGAAGCAGTTGAAACAACCTGAATGCTTAATAAATAGACAACCTGTTAAAATAAATTATGACACTTCAGCTTAGCAGCATATTATGCAATTATTACGTGAAAATTATAATTATAACATTATAAAGTTCTACAGAGACATAAAAATGCTATAATGTTGGAAAAGGAAGCAGACTAAAAAATTATATCATTCTGTAATTACAAATATGAAAAAATTATGGAAACATTCATAGAAAAAGAGGAACTTGCTTATTCATTAAGATGGCAGAATGGTTGTTAAACTTCTTCTTTAAAACGTGTCCATTTATGGGTCTCTTGATATGATGCACTGTGGAGGGTATGACATCACTTATGTCTGTACACCTGCTAGCAATGCATAAACTGACTCTAGTCATGAGAAAACATCAGACACACCCAAAATCAGGGACAGCATACAAAATAACTGACTTATACTCTTCAAAAATATCAAAGCCATGAAAGACAAAGAAAGAATGAAGCCCCATTCTAGATTACAGAGACTAAAGGGACATTAAAAACTAAAAGCAATGTGTGATCCTAGACCAGAAAAAAGAATTGTGACAGACTCTACTAGGACTGGTATGCATTTGCTAACTTGAAACAAAACTCATTTCTTAACAGAAATGATTGAAGTTTTAGCCCACACCCACTTATAACAAAACATTTATGTAGAAAATAATTCAATTACTTATCAGATATTTTATTGTAAAAATTCAGTGTTTAAATATAATATGTAAATGTTGGTGATGTAACAGTAAAGCTTTAAATTTCAATAAGTACTCTTTAAACTACTTTATTATAAACATTTAAATTTTATTCTAACATTTTATTATATTTTTTCTTTTGCCTTTCTGATTTTTTATAATCAAAATTTCTTGAAATGAATTAAGTTGCTCTGTGTTGCTGTATATTTGTCACAAAGTTTAATAATCTTTGTTGTCCCTGTCGATATTCCAGGAAAAGATAGAATAGTAGTAGTCTCACAACGGCAAATATTTGGTCAGATTATTGCCTTTTCTTGGCTCAGTGATACTAAATTTGTAACATATTGAACTTCCAATGGCAACAAGTGATGTTATTCCTTCTGAACAAAATAACCAGAATAAACTTTTTCATATTACCTGATGAGAACAATCCAGTTGCAGTTTGGCTAAAAAAAAGAACAACAGCAACAAGAAAAAAAAACAAAGGAAACCCACTCATGTCCTTATTATTATGTTACATGAAGGCTAAAGAGAAGAAGACTCATTGTACTGTAACTCTTTTCCGGGATTGAAATTTTCTGTATAAATTGGGCTTGGGATCCAATTTATTCATATAAATTATTCTTTATTTTGTCTTATAGTCAATAATGTAGCTGCTATTTCCATTTTGTATATGACAACTGAGTCTGTTTTAATTACCCTAAAAGCAAATCTAATGGGTTAGAATTAGATTTTAACAAAGATGTCACTTTGGTGGATGTATTTTCAGTTCAATGGTAACAAAAATCCTACCCTAGTACCTTACTTAAAAAATTATTTAATGTTTTGTTTTGGTCTTTTGGATTAGCTGTAATTGCAGAAAAGTCTTCATAGCCCAGAATGGCAATTGTTACAGCTGTGATTGATTTGACAGGTTTAAAACTGCACCCTCTTCTCATTCAGATCATCTTGAGACCAACAACTCAGATTTACTGTTGGGAGTTAAGAGTTTGCCATGGTATAGAGTGAAGATGATTTGATTGCCACAGGAATTCAGCTTCTAATTGGGGCCTTGCTGTGTTCTAATCAACGAAACTAATGAACTATATACACTGTAAGTTTATCTACTAGGAAGCCTTGGATTTTTCCCAGAGCCAGTGGTAATCAAGTTTGCCTTGCCATTGCTCATACTTGATCACTAAAAATTCATGTCTATTCGTGCCCATATTTAAAAAAAAAACAAAACATTGATTCCATGTATATGCCTGTCACTTGCTTACTAAATACAAACGAACCCCACAGAGTTATATCACATCAACCTCCTTTAACACATAGTGTAAAGTACAAAACTTTCCCTGGAATCCTTCCTCTTTTCGGTGACATTGTTTTACACCTAAATTTGCATTTGTTCGGAGTGGCATGAAGAAATTTATTATAACTGATATTTATGCATAATTCTGTATTTTAAAACATAAAAATTATTATTAGTTTTCTTGCTTGAGAGTATTTGACTATTTTACTTAACAACTCTTTATTAAGAAGCTGTTTTGTGCCAGGCACCATGTCAAATACTAGAAGATAGCAAATGTGGAAATGGACAAAGGGGAAGATTGCAGAGGAAAGGTGAATAACTTTATACTCAACGTATACATTATATTGATTTATCTTGTTGATAGAGTTATAGATGTGGTAAACCTGACCTATAACCATAAGAAGACAACAAATAAATATATACATACACTTCTTGGTTTTATTAGTTAGCACTTAAAAATAAAGTATTGAAGCTTTTCCTTCTCTCTTGGTTCATAGAGCTCACTGTATGAGATGGATTGAAACTCTAAGAAGGTACCAAGTAAGTACCAACTCTACCAAGTACCAATGTACCAAGGTACCAACTGTAAGTACTATAAGGAAGTCTAGATCATGGACTTACTTATGTATATTTTTCCAGAGGACTAGAGTTAGAAAGGATAGGAAATTGTGGGCTGAATGAGGCTAGAAATAGAAGGTGGAGTAGATTTCAAAGTAGAAATTAAGGTTTTTGCATTAAGATCTTGAAAGAGACTGTTACAGAAAAAGCAGACAAAATCCTTGCTCTTGTAGATTTCACATTTGAGGTTTAATATTACAGTCTGTCTTTGCCGTGAGACAGGGAGTGGTTTTTCAAATTGTTAGATATTCAGTAATATAATGGAAAATAATATAAAGCTTTTGCAAAACAAAATGGTGACTATTGTAAAAGATGCAATATTTCATGTAGTCAATAAAAGTGATATGAAAGAACTGCTCAGATCACAACAAACCCAATGACAAATGAAAGTCTATCCATCTAGACAAGCTAATAACTGAAGAAAAGGAAAGGAAACAAAGTTGCTGAATAATAGGTAAGTAAAATAGAATGACTTAACCATCAAAGAATTTTAAAAGATCACGGGAAAAATTGATGAAAACTAAGAATTCTTTTACAGAATAATAAATGAAGTAGGAAATCCTATACCTCTATAATATAATATTATGAGAAAAAATAAAAGCCCAATCCATCTACTAACATTTGATTAATTTTATTCTTAGAACTAACATGTTATAATCTTATTTTTATTAAAAGTAAAATTAACTTATTTTATAATTTACAACTTTCTGACTTTTACTGAGAAAGTCTTGGTAAAGCCTTTCCCCAGCCCACTCCCCAATATTTACTGTTACATCAGTCTCTGATATATGAATTGATTTTAAGTGGCTTTTGCCAAATACCAATGATCAAGAGCCTTCTTTATCTATGTGTGAACAGCCTTCTCTGCCTTCCAATTTTGAAGTCCACCTAAGACAAAGTTAATTTCACTTTCATTTTGGATAAGCAATTTGCAGAGTTGCCTACATTTTCTATTATCGTATTCATTTCACTGGATCATAACAATATCTTTTGTGTTTAGCATTCTCTAGGCTAAAAAAAGTAAACAATTAAAATTCCTCAAACTTTAGTCTCCTCCATTTATCACATCTATGTACTATCATATGTGTATTTTCTATCATTGCCTAAGAAATTAACACAAACTTAGCAACTTAAGACAACATACATTTATTATCTCACAGTTTCTGTGGGTCAGAGTTTGGACACAGCTTGTCTGAATCCTTTGTTCAGACTTTCAAGGTGTTGACTGGGCACATCTGGAGGCTTAATTAAGGAAGAATCTGTTTCCAAGCTCATTCAGATTGCCGGCAGAATTCGTCTTCTTGAGGGTGAATGACCGACTCACATTCCCTGGCTTTTCACTGGCTGTCAGTTGGAGGCTGCCCTCAGGTCCTAGATGCTGCCTACAATTCTTTGTATGTGGGCTTCTCCAACATAGCCACTTACTTCATCAGGCCCACAATCTACAATGACAGAGTCTTACATAATACAATATAATCATGAAAGTGACATCCATCACCTTTGTCATATTTTATTGGTTAGAAGTCACAGGTCCTACCCACACTCAATGAGAGGCATTCCATGAAGGTATAAATACCAGTAGGTGAAAATCTTTGGGGTCATGTTTGTAGCTGACTGGTACCATCTCCCACTATGATAAACAAAAATATGTGACTCTGGAAATTAAAGTCCAATGTTTCATTAAATGAATTAGTCCTTATTTATATCATTTTTGGATAATCAAAACAATTATATAAATTTACTAAAAACAAAAAAGTATCTTATTTAGAATTTTAACATTTTTAGTATTGTACTTAACTTTTAAACTTGTCTGATTTAAATTTCCTGAAGACTTTGGATGTGTTTAGAGATGATCTAAAACTGCAAAATATCACTTTTTCCTTCAAATAAACCTAAACCAAAGGGAATACAGGTAAACATTTTATAGAAATCACTGAAATGAACTATTTCAATTTCTTAGCTGCTGATAATATCTTTCAAAAATAAAACTTAAGTTTGTGGACTTGATTAAATTTATTTTAAAGCAGCAAGTAAATAGTGTATGCAGCCACAAGGATGAAGAAATGGTTAGTTAATAAATTAGCCTGGAATTAAAACTTGATGAAGAGTATTCTGATTTATATATTTATTAATTTTCTTAGATCAAAGCAAGAACACTAATTAATAGGGAATATTGAAAGAGTTTGCTTTATTTTCTTTATTAATAGTATATATAAAATTTTACACATTATTATGACTTACATATAAATTCTCTATAGATATTAGGAATAGGAATCTGAAGAATAGAGATGCAGATTCCCTGTTTTCAAGGGCAAAACATTTCAGGCAGTAGTTGAACAATTTATTGCAAAGAATTCTCTCTTTCGGATTGTGGGAATATAGTTCTGTCCTCTGAACATAGTTCCTATTTTATCTTATCTATACATTCTCGATACTATGTTGGATTGTTCCAGTTATGAACAATATTAGATAAAAGATGGCAATGGAATAATACTATCAAGATGTTGAAGGAAAGCAACTTTCAATCTAAAATTTTATATGCAGCTCAAATTGTCATTTGAATGTGAGATGAAATAAAGATAATTATATAAATAATATAAAGTTTGACTAAAGTTTAGGAAACAGATCCCCATTTGAAAAAAGTCTTGTAGGAATATTCTGTAGCTAAAGATAAAAGAAGTTCCTGAAAAATGAAATAAGTTCAAGAAAGAATTTATCAAATCTTATTTAGTAAATCTAAATAAGTAATTACAGTTGACCCGTGAACAACACCAGTTTGAACGTCCAGATCCACTATTACGAGGATTTTTTTAGTAGTAACCACTACAGTACTACACAGTCCACAGTTGGTTGAATCCATGGATTCAGAACAAAGGATAAGGAGGAACCACGTATACAGTGGGCCAACTGTAAGTTATATGTGGATCTTCAATTGCACAGAGGGTTGACTCCATTGACCCCCATGTTGTTCAAGGGTCAATTTAACTTAAATAAAGGCTTTGGGACTAAAACTCCAAAGGATATTGGAAGAGGAAGAGGAATAAGGAAGATCAGGAATGATAAGGTTGTTATCAGTGGGAATATACAATATTGAGAAGCTTTAGGAATTTATTGGGTAAATATAGGCCTAAATTCAAATAATCACCAGAATAGTAAAAATAGAAAATAAACTTTTAAATCAGTAGAAGAAATTTCAATATATCAGACACTAGGACAGAAGAAAAAGTAAAAATAAAGCAAAACTCTGTATGTGTTTGTGCATATACATTTTTGTGTGTGTTGAAAAAATTGCCTTAATAGAATGGTGCCTGGAATAAATATAAATGAGTTTAACGTCAAATAATAGTGCTTTCACGTTAGATTTTAAAATCACTAGCATAAGATCCCACTAGGTATTTTAAAAATTTCTCTCAAAAAAATATGAGATTAAAAACAAGGTATTTAGGGCTTCCCTGGTGGCACAGTGGTTGAGAGTCCGCCTGCCGATGCAGGGGACACGGATTCGTGCCCCGGTCCGGGAAGATCCCACATGCCGTGGAGTGGCTGGGCCCGTGAGCCATGGCCACTGAGCCTGCGCGTCCGGAGCCTGTGCTCCGCAACGGGAGAGGCCACAACAGTGAGAGGCCTGCGTACCGCAAAAAAAAAAAACAAAAAAACAAAACAAAAGGTATTTAAAAAATTTCTCTCAGAAAAATATGAGATTAAAAACAAGGTTATAGTATTTTAAAATACAGTTTAAATTTTTCTACATACATATGTACATACATACATAATATACATACAGAGAGATATGGAGAGAGAATTTATTGTGAACAAACACAAACACACATAGAATAAAAGAGCACAGGTGAATATTCCTAAAATTGAGTATGTACTAGGCCAAAATAGAGCCTCCATAAAAGAAACAACTTTATGTACATTATATTTTCTCACTATAGTGAATTAAAATTAGATATAATTTATAAAATAATAGATTTTAGCAAAATAGGATATATATGCGTTAAAGTTCTTGAAACCTTCATTTTCAAGCACTTTTTCACTACTTCTCCTCCCACAAGTAAAACTAGGCCCAGAATGTTCTATAAGTAAGCTTTACCAAAAATTCAAGAAATAGATGATCTGTATCTTACATGAGTTGTTTCAGAAAATATAGAAGGACAGAAAACTACCCAATTCATTTCATGAGACCAGTATCATATTTTTAAAAATTCAGCTCTGCAGAAAAAAAAGTTATGTTAATTTCATTTCTAAAGAAGTTGCAAATATCCTAAATACAACTGTGTGTAATTAAATCCAATAGAATAGCAAAAAATGAATTCAATGAGATCAAGCCTGATTTTTTTTTTAAGTGTAAGGATTTTCATAATAAAAAACCCTATAAAGTAAAATGCCATAAAATGAATTCAGGAGAAAAAATCCATGATTATTATAGTATTTATTTAACAACATTTATTAAAGCATTCATACTGCACCAGACACTGTTCTAGGGCTTTACACATATTAACTAATTTAATTTTCATAATAATATTATGAGGTAGGTAGTATTATCATCCATATTTTAAAGATGAAACTGAAGGAGATTATTTAGGCCAGTTAAGTTCATTGCACTAATTAGAGGCAAAGCTGAGATTCAAATACAGGCAATCTGAATCCAGCGTCCAGGTCTAGGTTTTTAATCACTCTTTATGCTGCCTCTTTTGTGATAGATGCTGAAAAATCATTTGATAAAGTTAAACTTTTAGTATAAACATACTAGAACCCTAGGACTAGAAGAAAACATTTTTTATATAAAAAAGCTATGTTTATAGAAATTTTCATATGTTAGATACATTTTTTTTTAATTTAAGGAATAAGAAAGAATACCCCCTACCACTCCTCCCGTCCAACATTTATTCACTCAACAGGTACTTGTTTGTCACCCACTATACTCCGAGCACTCTCCTAGGCACCGGGAGAAAAATAACACAGGAATGGGGAAAGAGAGTACTGGGTGGGAGTTACGAGTTTAAATAAATGGATCAAAAGGAAACATTTGAATTAAGGGTTGAAATAGGTAAGGTGGTGCTGGAGGTTCTGGCCAGTGCAAAAAATAAAAATACCTTTTAAAAAAGGGACCAAGAGATAAGAATAGAAGTGAAGAGATAAAAACTATTATTAGAAGGTGCTCTAGTCACTTACATAGAAAAGCTTCACAGAAAATAATTTATGTTAATAAGAATTCAGCAGATTTCCAAGAATTAAATCAACCTAAAAATCCATAGCACCTCTTTACATCAACAATAACAAATTAACACATAATACAAAATTAAACACCATTTATGTGAATATCTTGAGTTTAGCTTATCAGAGAACGCATAAGACCTTCATACTCATGCATGCACACACACGCTTTAAAAACTCTATTAAAGAACTTTAAAAAAGATCAAAATAAGTGGAAAGAAACACCACTTTGTTGTCAGTTCTCTCCAAATTAATGTAGAAATTGATTATTCAATATTCCTAATTAAAATTCTAGCAAGATTTTACCAGGGAATTTGAAAAGCTGATTCTAAAAAATACATTGAAGATCAAAGGCTCACAATTAGGTAAGGCAATTCTGAAAAAAGAAACCCAAACTATTGTATTAAGATGTCACAAAGCTATATTATTTAAAAGAATATGGCATTAGCATGAAAAAGATAAATAGAGCAATTGAATTGAGAATAGATTGTTCAGCAAATCCTTTTAAATATGAGAATGTGGTATATGTTGAGCTGGCATGAAAAATCAGTGGTAAAGGATAGAGTATTTGTTAAATCACATTAGAAAAATTGACTATGTAGAGAAAAATGACTTTGAGCCTACCTCACAGCATATTACAAAATAAACTCCAAATGAGAAAAATTTGAAGAGCAAATCTATAATTTTAATGAGAGACATGCCTTCTTCTTTATCAGTTTTTGTAAAAAGAGTTCTAAAAATGTCATCAGCCAACTAGTTTCCAAAGCATCCAAGCTCTGAATTGCAGCCCTGTGTTTTTCTAGCTCTTCTTGATATGTTTACATCTATGAGGAGGATAGAATTTCAAAGAGGGGTTGTATAACTCTATAAAAATAGAGAGAATTGGTTTAGAAGAGGCCATTAGATTTGGTATCCAGGAACTCCTCTGAAACTTTAGAGAAAGGAATTTCACTAGCCAGCTGGGGACACAGTCTTAAAAGCACCCAAAGCATTTTGGAATTTCTATAGGAGGACTCAGCTTGACTAAATATCTGGCAACAAACAAGCATTACTCACCAAGACATTGAGAAATACAGAACTGTTACGTTTATTTTTGTTTTATTTAGAGATGCAGACAAGCTCCTGTAGCCAAAGCAAAACTTGGAACCATTCTGGATTTTGGTCTCCGAGCTTAGGTTTTATAAAAGATTCAACAGTACTTTTGACAATCAGTGGTTTTCCCCAATGTCCTAACTAATATTATCTCTTCACAAAATAGGCTCTCACAGCCAGGCTGTGGTAAATAATCCCTGAAAACACAATATTCACTGCCACTCCTGCCTCCTGAATTACTGTATTGCCATGTCTTAAACATTCTGGAACAAAGGCTCTACAAACCCAAGCTATTTGGTTCCCTAAGAGAATGGGTCATAAAGAAAAGAGGTTGGGCTTCCCTGGTGGTGCAGTGGTTAAGAATCCACCTGCCAATGCTGGGGACACGGGTTCGAGCCCTGGTCCAGGAAGATCCCACATGCCAAGGAGCAACATAGCCCATGTGCCACAACTACTGAGCTTGAGCTCTAGAGCCCATGAACCCCAACTACTGAAGCCTGCACGCCTACAGCCCATGCTCAGCAACAAGAGAAGCCACCGTGATGAGAAGCCCACTCACTGCAACTAGAGAAAGCCCACGCGCAGCAACGAAGACCCAACACAGCCAAAAATAAAATAAAAATAAGTAAATTTATTTTTAAAAGGTTTATAAAGCCATTATTATTATCATCATCATTTTCGTTATCATTATTATTATTTTGCCAAGGACGTGGATTGTATTCTTTTCTCTCCACATGATTCATTCTTAATGGTAAGAGCTTTATTTTAGCAAGCATTTTTGAGGTCTTTGGAATTTAGGAGTAAATACACAAAATAATCCATCCAACGTTCCAAATCATGGGTTGGAGAGTAGGAATTATTGTGTATGTGTGTCACCCTATAGAGAAACCTGTAGGTAATTTACATAAGGAAAATAGAGTTTATCCCTAGCAGAAGAGGATTTTCTCACAGCCTGACTGCTTCGGGGAGCAGTCCTCCTGGAGAAAAGAACTGGAGGGCAGAAGTTCAGGTTTCCACTTAACATGTGAAAAATAAATTTGTAGTAGAGTTTTCAGAAGGAAAAATGGGCTCTTAGAGTAGTGAGTCCCATGCAACTAGAGGTATTTAAGCAGGGGATGGGTAGTTGTAAGAGAGGGAAAAAAAAAACCCATAAAAGCTTTCAGCGGGCCCAACTGCCTTTCCATTGCTGAGAGTCTCTACTTCTGAAAATTCATTTGGGGGCTACATTCATTTGTATACTTCCTCATCACATATGTGTAATTCTCAGACCTTGAGGGTTGATGGATTGGGCATAAACTTCAGTTTAAGTAGACAGCTTTGTGGGGGGACACATGGAAGCGTTCACATTTCCATGGAGCCCTGTTGAGGCATAGAACTAGGAGGAACACATGAGAAATGAAAGGCAGTACCGGTGTGGGGAACTTTCGTTGTCTTCCCTACATGAGAAACATGTGACACAGACAAACAAGTATATTGGTCAGTTCCTTGTCAAGGATTTTGTTTATACCATTCTTCCTTGTTTGAATTCCTCCCACCCCATCTCCACCCATGGAAATTCAACCAGTGTTCTTTTCCCAAATCAAATGGAACTTTCCCCATAAAATAACTCCCTGATTCATAAAATAAAATTAATAACTCCCTGATTCATGCTTCCCATATGTCTTTTCAGTTTTAGCACTTAATGGGTACTTCTCTTGCAGCCTTTAGGTTATTCTAAAAATATCTTTTCTTACCTACTGGAATCTAAATGTCTGAGGACAGAGAATGTGTCTAAGAGATCCTTACACCTAAAATGTGTAATGACACCTGAAATATGTAATTATCTACCTTATAGCTAGTACATTTCACTAGATAGATATTAAATGAATGGAAGAATGAATCAAACATTCTGAATAGAAGGAAAATGTCAAAGTTGCTTTGCTACAGCAGGATGCCTCTCTCCTTTTTCTTTGATCGAAACTATATGTTCTTTTATTTCAGACTTTGGGCTGGAAAATGATAGGATCATTTTCCAGCCCAAATGACAAGAAAACTATGAGGGGTACAAAGTAGGGAAGTTTGTTGAGGGCATATGCAACTCCATGAAATAGTTTCAAAGATCAAGGTACAATTTTTTCCCCTTTCAGGTAAGGAAAACTGTCTGTGAGTGGAATTAGAAAGAGGAAAAAGACCAAGTGAAGTTTAATCACTCATCATGAGTGGTATTAGAACCACTGAGAAAATTATCGAGAAAATGACTTTCCTTCAAAAAGGTAAACCCTGTCAACAGCAGGCGGTAAAAACCCCAGTCAACAGCACTGAGCGAAAGGTAAGAAGATTTCAAGCAACTTAAATGCAAAGAAACTTTTTAAGACATTAGTGACTCTTTTCCACATTTCCATTAAGGTTCTATCCATAAAGAAAATATTCCCCTGTATTCCACAGCAATATATCTTATTTTTTTTAATACGCAGCAATGCCAGCCAACTAGAAGCTGAGGTGGAGACACTGAACAGCTACCTTGGCACTCGGTTCTTAACATATGTTCAAAGGGTTAAATTTTTCAGCAAAGCCAATAGGATGACAGCCAGATAAAACATTCACAGTCCTCAGCGTGGAAAATAATGTTGCCAGGCCAGCCGAAATATAATTTCTCCTATGTCTTTTCTCTCCAGGAAGTACTTCTGAAAAACACCTTTCCAGCACAATAGTCATTGAATCCAATTACATATTTTTAGACACCACTAACCATTCTTTTTTTATTTCTTCCATTTCACGAAAATTCTCCACATCTGGAAAGAACAGCAATGAAGAACAGGAACTGGTGCATTCATGCTCGGCTCCTACCGGGCATGTTTCGTTTAATTTCCTCCATTTTTATGACACTTTCCTATGCTGCTACTCCAGACGTTCAATGAAACACCTCACTGCCGAGAAACTGTAGGGGAAGGAAAATCTAAAGAAAGTCTGACCGAAGGTCTGAGTGTGAGATCACCACACCATCAGCAGAGGCAACAGGATCATATGTTCAGGCTTCTCAGAACCACTTCTCTGGGGTCTCATCTTGGTCTCTGTGTATAAACTCTGCTGCCTTTTGCACCGGTGATCCATTGCCAGACAAACTGGTGCGCTGTCCTACCTGTGCTTGTCTTCTGTAGCCTGTCTTCCTCCGTAATGTCAGAAAGGACACAAAGGGCCCTATCATTGATTCATTTTTCCATACTTCACCCATAGTGTCTGCAATCAATCAGTTTTTCCCCTGGGCAGGTGAGAAGTCATTTCCTTTCTATCTTTTCGTCTATTAAGAAGCAAGAACCAGCTATGAATACTATCTAGAGCATGGTCTGGTGGAGATAGGGAGGAATGAGATATGAGATACAGGTCAAAAATGGAGCTAGGGAGGAATGAGTTATGAGATACAGGTCAAAAACTGAGCCATGACCTCAGATTTAAGCATGATGGAGAAGAAAGGCAAGGTTGGTGCCTAGAGAAGCCATCTGTTTAGAAAAAGATGTGAGGTAGATAAAGAATACTTAGCACCTCGTCTCTGCATATTCATTATCTAAGAAAAAAAATTGGCTTTTGCTTATTTACAATATGAGAATGAGTTTCAAATCCTTGGCTAATAGGTGGAGGCAAGGTGGGGAGAGTCCATGAGGGTGCTAGGTGTCCACAATATGTGAGACAGAAAAGCACAAAATGGGGAGTGTTGACCTTAAACAAACAGACTGCCAGTTATTTCTCCAGTAAAAAATGGGTTTATTCAGGATCAGCAAAGAATTGCAACGGTGAGCCACTCACAAGTCTCCCTGCAGCAAGGAGAGGAGAACTCTTTTAAAGAGGAGAAGAGGAAGTTGGGAGGGCTGTACTAAACAAAGAGTCCATTGGAGGAATTGAGAGTGCCAAGTATAGTGACTTTTCATTGGCTGAGTTGTGACAGTCTCTCATTGGCTGAGCTCTTGCCAGACAGGAAGAGGACGTCTTTCTTCTTCCTGTCGGGATCTGCAATCCTTGTAGGGTGGAGAGCTCCCCTTCTGGCTTCCTGACTCTGTTTTAATTAAGATGTCTTTTTATTAATTTTTATAGGTGGTTGTGGACTCTAAAGCCAAATTGTGACATTTCTGTAAACTTTTCAGGGGGCAACTCTTGGCCTATTTTAAATATCCTAAATTAACTTTTTCCTTCACTACTCGTTCTCCCTTACACAACCACACTGCCAGTTAAAAAGAGAACAATTTCCCTCTCATACCTCTATTGGGATAGGTGATAAATAAATCTCTTGATTGGTTTTTAAAAATTTTTTCTTATTCATCAAATATTTATTACCTTGTATTCAATCAGTACAGTCCTATGCTAGACACTGAGATAAGAATGGTTCTATTTTTTTATTTTATTTTTTACAAGGGAACAAATCCACACTTTTATTTATTTTTCAGTAAGTTTAAATCTTTGACGGGTACAGCATCACACGAATTCTGTGTCCAATGGCCTTAGTAGGAATGTTGCTTCAGAATTTGGCATGAACCATGCCACTGTTTCCATGAGCACAAGTTATTTTTCCCCAGATTACTCTGTTTTTTTTAGGTTTTCCACCAGGAGTTACTGTGTTGTTCTTTGCTTTGTACACATAAGCACATCTCTTGCCTAGATAGAATTCAGTTTCATCTCAAGCATATATACCTTCAATTTTCAGGAGAGCTGTGTGCTCCCTCTGGTTGCGTAGACACTGCTTATAGCCAGCAAGAATGGCCTTGGACCAGCCTTCCAGACATATTTGTTGTTTTAGAAGTCCTGCTCTCAGCAGGCCTCCACAGGGTCCAAGATGGTTGAAAAAGGAAAGTATTTTTTTAATTTAAATTTAAAATTTTATTACAGAAATAACATTTAACATGAGACCTACCTCTTAAAATTTTTTAAATGTACAAATATGTTATTGTTGACTATAGGTACAATATTGTACCGCACCTATTTAGAGATTATTCATAGATACCTCATACAAATGGAATCAAGCCATACCTGTCTTCTGTAACTGGCTTATTTCACTGCGTTTGTCCTTAAGCTTCATTCATATGGTCATGCATTGCAGAATTCCTGTCTTTTTTAAGGCTAAATAATATTCCATTAGATGTATATTCCATAGTTTCTTTACACAGTCATCTGTTAATGGACTTTTGTTTCCACAACTTGGAAATATTGTGATTAGTGCTGCAATGAACATAGGGGTACTAAAACTTTTTGGATCCTGATTTCAATTCTTTTGGATAAATTCTAGAAGTGGAATTGCTGGATCTCAAGGTAATTCTACTTTTATTTTTATTTGTTTTTTTTTTAAATAGAAATTGTATATATTTAAGCTGCACAGCATGGTGTTTTGAGATATATACATATATATATAGTGAAATGATTACTACATTCAAGTTAATTAACATATCCACCTCCTCACACAGTTAACATGTTGTTGTTGTAAGAGCACCTGAAATCCACTCTCTGAGAAAATTTCCAGTACACAATCCAGTACCATTCACTATAGTTACAATGCTATAATTAGATCTCCAGATCTTATCAATTCTACATAACGGAAACATCATACCCTTTGACCAACATCTCCCCATTTCCTCCACTTCCCAGCCCCTGGTGAACACTGTTCTACTCTGTTTCTGTGTATTCAACTTTTTTAAGATTCACATATAAATGACATCAGGCAGTATTTTTCTTTCTGATTCTGGCTTATTTCACTTAGCATAATGTCTTCCATTTTCATGCATGTTGTGGCAAATGGCAGAATCTCCTTTTTTTAAAGCTGAGTATTTCATTGTATGTACATACAAACATTTCTTTACTCAATCATTCATCAATGGACACTTAGGTTGTTTTTGTATTTCAGCTATTGTGAATAATGCTGCAATGAATATGGGAGCACAGATATGTTTTTGAGGTACTGCTTTAATTTTCTTTGGGTATATACCCAGAACAGGGATTTCTGGAGCATAAGGTAGTTCTATTTTTAATTTTTTGAGGAACCTCCATACTGTTTTCCATAATTGGTATACCGGTTTACAATCCCATCAAAAGTATATAAGGGTCCCCCTTTCTCCACATCCTCCCTAACACTTGTTACCTTTTTTGTCTTTTTTTTTTTTTTTTTTTTTGCCATACGCGGGCCTCTCACTGTTGTGGCCTCTCCCATTGCAGAGCACAGGCTCCGGACGCGCAGGCTCAGCGGCCATGGCTAACGGGCCCAGCCGCTCCGTGGCATGTGGGATCTTCCCGGACCGGGGCACGAACCCGTGTCCCCTGCATCGGCAGGCGGACTCTCAACCACTGCGCCACCAGGGAAGTCCCTTTTCTGTCTTTTTGATAATGGTTATTTAACTGATGTGAGGTGAGATCTCATTATGATCCTGATTTCCATTTCTCTGATGATTAGTGATGTTGAGCACCTTTTCATATATCTAATGGTAATTTGTATATCTTCTTTGGAAAAATGTCTATTCAGCTCTTTTGCCCATTTTTTATTTGAGTTTGTTTTGCTACTGAGTTGTATGAGTTTCTTACATATTTTGGATATCAGATATATGGTTTTCAGTTATATGGTTTATCAGATTTATGGTTTTCAAATATTTTCTCCCATTCCATGGGTTGCCTTTTCATTTTGTTGATGGTTTCCTTTCCTATGTAGAAATTTTTAGTTTATTTATTTATGCTTTCGTTGCCTAAGCTTTTGGTGTCGTATTCAAAAAATCATTGCCAAGGTCAATGTCAGGGAGGTTTTTCCCCTGTGTTTTCTCTTAGGAGTTTTATGGTTTCAGGTCTTATGTTTAAGTTTTTAATCCATTTTAGTTGATTTTTATGTATAGTGTAAGATAGGGGTCTATAGATCCCTGATTTAAAACAAAATCCTTCCTTTCCTTCTTTCTGTGCACCTTTTTTTCCTTTACTTCCTCATTTCCTCCATTCCTTTCTTCCTAATTTGGTCAACAAACTACTAGGTGAAGATGTGAAAAAACTGTCATCCATACAGTGTTATGGGCAGTGCCTAAGGGGGGCTTTCAGAATCTGAGTGAGGTACCAGAGTGTCTGGAGGCTTGGGTGCACTGGTGGCAGCCTGGCCTGGTTATTCGAGGATGAGAGAGTTGAGGAAGATGTCTGAAGGTGGAGGTGAGTAGTGGCATCTTATGTGAAAGACTGAAGATTGAGTGGGGTGAGAATGGCATGCATGAGGAGGAGTGAAGTGGTAGTTGCTAGTGTAGGGTATTCAGAAGGCAAGCAGCTTGAGAAGTTTGTCACACCGGTGGCGGAGAGATGGGGAGGGTGGAGAGGAGGGTGATGGTGGCTTTGATATGAGTTGAGTACCTATGAAGGTAAATAATCAAATAGTTATTTATGTCGAGAAAAATTGAGTCCGATTTATTGATGCTAGAAAAGGGAGTCACAAATATGGAAAAAAAGAAAACTAGAATGAACCCTGTAATGTTAGATTAGATATGGAAATATTAATGTGAATTTATAGTTTTCAATAGATGACAAATAGAAAGAAAAAAGCAAGGAAGATAGGAAGGAAGGGAGGGAAGGAGGGAGGAAGGAAGGAAGATCTGGGGATAGATAATATAATTGTATATAACATAGTTCATATATATCCTAGCTCTGTCCTGAGAGAGCCTGGGAGCAGAGATACTCCAGTAGCAATGAGCATATCTTTCACTCAGATCTTGCTTTATAAATGCCATTCTCCACTAAAAGGAACCAGAGCTCCTTGGAGAAATTTCCGATTCCTGGACTGGGGAAGGGAAGAAACGGATGAGCCAAGAACATTTTGATGTACCAGAAAATAAAGAAATGTTCCCCATATGATAGAACCATGTCAAAAGATACACAAACCAGCCTGAGATCCGCACTGGTCAAATCTGGGACAATTTGAGCATTAAAATAAGTAATAATAGCAACATATTATAATCAATTGAATAAAACAGAAATCCACCAGTACATACAGATATGAATGCATGAATAAGTGAATGAATGACTAAATGAGCAGAGGTGAAAGATTTTCGTAACAGTGGAATGCCAACTAATAAATAGAGGAGAAAACTACAGAATAAGAAAATCATCTGGCAGTTATCACAGTAATAAGTAACTCAGCCAAAAATATCAATGCATGTAAAACATTTTGGTGAGAGTTAAATGATGCACAAGATATTTCTATAAATTCAAAGAACTTCTGCGCAAAATGCTTATCAATTATAAAGGTAAAAGAGAGGATCTTTACAACTGGGGAAACCTGGAAGAAACTATTTAATCACGTGCTAATGTTTAATATCCCCAGCAAGGCACACAGTGAATTTGCTTATCAGTTGATAGAATGCAGTGAGAATAATTTGGTATTACTTTTCTGATACTCCTGCCAAAAATACTTAACTTGAATCTAGTCATGAAGAAAAATCAGACAAACCCAAACTGAGGGACATACTATAAAATAACTGTCCTACAATTTTTAAAAGTGTCAAATCATGTAAGTCAAGTAAAGATGGAAGAATAGATCCAATGTGAACAGGATTTAACAGATGTGCCAACTGAATAGAATTGGATTCTTTTCTAGAAAGGATATTTTTGGAAAATGGTGAAACTTGAATAAACTTTGTAGATTAGATGGTAATAATGTACCCATGTTAAATTCCTGATTTTGATGGTAATAGCGCAGTTATGTGGAACAATGGCCTTGTTTGTTGGATATTCATACTTATATATTTGGTAGGCGATGGGGCATCAGGTTGGCAACTTAAAATGATTTAGGAAAAATAAAAAATGCTCCTAGTATTATTCTTTTAGCTTTTCATAAGTTTAAAATTACTTTAAAATAAAATTTTAAACACACACACGCTACCCACACACAGTAGCACAGATAAAACTGGGGAAATCTGCACAAGATCTGTGGCTTCTATCAATGTTATATCCTGGCTGTGATATTGTACTACAATTTTGAAAAATGTTTCCATTGAGGAAAATTGATTAAAAGGTAAGAAGAAATTTCTGTATCATTTTTTACAACTCCATGTGAATCTACTATTACCTCTAAAAAATTTAATTATAAAAAAAGTTTTAAAATGTTAGATTAAGGGAAGTAATGTTTACTGAGCATAACCTCTCACTGAATCTTTTTTTTACATTACTGTATTTTTTACTGAAGTGTAGTTATTTACAATATTATATTAGTTTCAGGTGTACAACATAATGATTCAATATTTTTATAGATTATACTCCATTTAAAGGTATTATAAAATATTGACTATAGTCCCTGTGCTATACATTACACCCTTGTATCTTATTTATTTTAAGACTTTTTTAATTATTATTTTTAAAAAATTTTTATTGGAGTGTAGTTGATTTACAATGTTGTGTTAGCTTCTTCTGTACAGCAAAGCGAATCAGTTTACATATACATATATCTACTCTTTTTTAGATTCTTTTCCCATATAGGTCATTACAGAGTATTGAGTAGGTCCTTATTAGTTATTTATTTTATATATAGTCATTGAATCTTTATAATGGCCTATGACAGTGGTATTATGCTTATTACACAGATTAAGGAAACAAAGTGAGAGAGTTTAAGTAATGTTCAAAATTTGACTGTTTGTAAATAAAAGAAATGGGATTGGATTAGAATTTTGTCTGGTTTTACAGCTAGAAGAAAATATGATTAGATAAAAATCCAGAAGAAAGATTCTAAATATACCATATCACTGTTACTGATGGAAACTTATTAATAAATGCATGCTTTTGTCAAATATAGGGCTAAAATTGAAAAATTAAATAATACCCACTAAATTCTATGGTCAGGCCATAGGGTAAATAATTTTGATTTATATGATTCCACAAAAAAAGTTCAATATAAATATACAAATAATATTTTCACAATTCAACTACAAAGAGAATGCTAACATCCTAAATGGAACCCAAAGTGCATGAGAAATGTCTGGTATTTTCTTGGCAGACGTTACAATTTATAAACCAAATAGGTAACAGTAAGTATGAAAGCACTTAAGAGGAGTATCTGAGTATAGGAATTAAAATGAGAAATAGGAGTAAAAGTACTGATTATCTAAGTAGGAGATTCTATTCTTTAATATTAGCACGTGTTTAGTGCTGGATCTTACAGAATATGCTTTGTGAGGGAAGATAGATTCTTCTGTAGAAGATGGAGCATCACAAGGCAAGTGAAGTTATTGCTGGTTATCTGTTCTCTGATGAAAACACTTTGAACACTGGAACTCCAGATGCAGCCCTTAGAAACATGACTTTTTGATAGAAACATTGTAGAAGAGGAATGGCTGTAAAATGGGGAAATACTCGATGTCCATATGTGGAAGCAAATTGGGAGAAGAATTACTGCTTAGCCGTAATAAATACTATTAAAAATATTAATTTGAGAGATTAGATCTTTTTCCTGGTCACAGTGAACATATTTCTGACTCTATCTCTGGCCCAAACAATGAAAAAAATAGATTGTGACATCTGAATCCATCCAGGAAAGTTCAAGAATGTAATTAACTTCCTCCTCAAACCTAACATAGAGCTTAGAATATTATTCACTGAAAGTATGCTTCAAAGATGAGGAATCATAATCATAACAGCAGCTGTTAGGTGGGCTTTCCTACATTTTCTAAAGTAACCAGCTAGCAAAACTGATGTAGCGGAAAACCTAAAGACAGTTTGGATATATATATATATATACTAATATTTTTTAAAGTTTTTATGTATTTTGTAGACTACAACTGAAGGATTTTTAAAAATTTTATCTTCTGGGCATTATATTTCAAATGTCCATATTTATCCACCTGGTGTGTGGAGATAGCCGAGCTAACCTCTTACTTCCTATGAGCATGATTAACTGGGAGATTTAAACCAAAGCCCCTTTTCTACTCTTTTAAAACACAAAGAGTGCTTAACAAAGCTATACTTAGTGTCTATGAGAATTACTATCTAGTGCATTTAAATACTGTGCATTTAAATGAATAATATATAATTTAGGTCAGAATTTTTTTTTACAAAGTTAAGTGTATTAAATACATTTTCCTCTAATCTTCAGTTATTATTCATGCTGATTTTTTCCTCATTCTTGAGTAAAATTAGCTCATCACAAGTCTTTATTGGGTCATCCTGATTTTATGGTACTTGTCACTGGATCCTCATCTGGGAATTAAAATACCTTATTCAAGTATCAAAAATTTTATAGCCTTTTCCTCTATCTTCGGTAGACTTCCACTTCCCCTTATTATCCCTGTATTAAGAGAGACATAAATAATTTCCTCTTAGAAACTATCAGGCAAAGTCGTAACTTACTTTTTAAGTTCCAAGCTTCCCTCTGCTTGTCCACTTCCTTATGTTCCAGCAAAAATCATGTAGCTGAGCAATATAATGGTCTGGGAAAAATGATGATAGTCTTTTAAATTTTTCATATAAATGTTATTTACATGCGTACTTTAAATTTTTTCTCTAGGTGCCCTTCCCAATCAGATACTTCACAAATTGTTTTCACCTCCTCCCACTACTCAAGTCTAAAAAGTTTCTCAGATAACTTGGAGTGTGTTAGGCAACTATATAAATCTTTTTAAACGTTTTTTGAAACAAAGAGGGAAAGTAAGATATTTAAAAGAAAAAAAACTTAGAGATGCTGTGAGACCAGTATAGGCATTATTATGCAAATATTTGGAAAACAATTTTCAGACTGGCAAACACTAATGAGCTTTTTCTCCCCTCACATCTATATTCAGGGAGAATTCTGAAATGCTAAGATTACACAGTCTGGTCACCGACCAATGCCTTCTTTCAGCCCTGCTCTCACAGAGTACCAGATCTTTAGGCAACAATGAAAAATGTCTAAGGTTATACATTTTATCTTTCCTTTTGCTTTTGAAGCCCCTTTCCTTACGGAGAATTTAGAAAAGTCAGGTTAGGTTTCAAGTACTGTGAAGCTAGGATCTAGATTCTTCCATTCTTTTTAGGCCTTGAGGAAAAGGACAAGTATAATTCTTTTTTTTTTTTCATATATCCACTCTTATTGTAGATTCTTTTCCCATATAAACCATTGCAGAGTATTGAGTAGAATTCCCTGTGCTGTACACTAGGTTCTTATTAGTTATCTGTTTTATTTATAGTAATGTGTATATGACGATCCCAATCTCCCAGTTTATCCCTCCCCCCCATCATACCCTGGTAACCATAAGTTTATTTTCTGCATCTGTGACTCTAGTTCTGTTTTGTAAATAAGTTCATTTGTACGCTTTTTTCAGATTCCACATATAAGCGATATCATATGATATTTCTCTTTCTGTGTCTGACTTCACTCAGTATGACAATCTCTAGGTCCATCCATGTTGCAAATAATATTAATTTGTTCTTTTTTATGGCTGAGTAGTATTCCATTGTATATATGTACCACATCCTCTTTATCCATTCCTCTATTGATGGACATCTAGGTTGCTTCCATGACCTGGCTATTGTAAATAGTGCTACAGTGAACATAGGGGTGCATGTATCTTTTCGAATTATGGTTTTCTCTAGGTATATGCCTAGGAGTGGGATTGCTGGGTCACATGGTAGTTCTATTTTTAGTTTTTTAAGGAATCTCCATACTGTTCTCCATAGTGGCTGTACCAATTTACATTCCCACCAACAGTGTAGAAGGGTTCCCTTTTCTCCACATCCTCTCCAGCATTTATTGTTTGTAGATTTTTTGATGATGGCCATTCTGACTGGTGTGAGGTGATACCTCACTGCAATTTTGATTTGCATTTCTCTAAGAATTAGCAATGTTGAGCATCTTTTCATGTGCTTTTTGGCCATCTGTACGTCTTCTTTGGAGAAATGCCTATTTTGATCTTCCACCCATTTGTTTGATTGGGTTGTGGGTTGTTTTTTTTTTTGATATTCAGCTACATGAGATATTTGTGTATTTTAGAGATTAATCCCTTGTCAGTTACTTCATTTGCAAATATTTTTTCCCATCTTAAGATTTCTGCAGCTGGCAGGTTGAACTAACAATTGGTGAAGAGATAGGATTTGGGTCAGATGCCCAGCCAGGGACAAATAGTTGTATTTGTTGAGGGCCAGGGACAAATAGTTGTATTTGTTGAGGGCATACCCTTTATCCTATCCTTTGGAAACATAAGAGTCATCACAGGTAAGTGGATGCGAATCTAAGTCCGGTAGAGGCAAGGGCACAGCATCTGGTGAAGCTAGCAAGATGGGACTCCCAAATCTGGAAAATGATGGACGATTTTCCATATTGAGTGTCATTTGTTGTTTTGAGAACAGCAATTTTCTTGACGAATAAAAATCTTTAGCGAGGGAAATGCTGAAATGTGATCTTATTTTCTTAGGTTTTTAGATTGAGATGCCAGGAAGACAAGAAGTAAATGTTATTCTGAAGGTTGTGTCACCTTGAGAGAAATGAATAAATAACTGTCACAGGACACTGATTCTGGGCTCATTAACAGAAAGAAACAAATTAACATTTCCTCACATGAGATAAGGCTTCTTTTCTATTGATAAGAAGAATTTTAATTATCTATTGCCTAAGATAATTCAGAAACTTTTAGAAAAACAAAACACCAGTGAACATGAAAAGCAAAAATACTTTGCATCCTATAAATTTCTATTTCAGTTCTTGTTAATATTTATGCATATATTTTTACACACATAATTTGTTGAAACATATACTCATTTTGACTCCTGAAATTTATAGAATATTTATATTTCCATGTAACAATATAATTCTAGAGCCTTTTAATATATTATTTATTATAATATTATTCATGTAGTCTGATTCTCAAAAGTATTTTTGCACCTAACCAGATTGCACTGAAGTAGGAATGAGCCAGTACACACTGCCATAAGTTGAGATAGCATTGTGTATTACTGAAATTTATTTTTGAAGTCTTAACTGCAATATGTAATGGTAACAAAATTGCTTTTATTTGTGTTTCTATGTATTTTTTAATATGGTTGGTGATTTCTATTATTATGGGTAAGCTTTTTTTAAATTATAATAAGCACTTATTTAGCAGACTGTGGCTGGTAACTTTATATATTTGTGTGTGTGAGCGTTTGTATTTGAGATCAAAATTTTATCAGTTATAGTGTCATATATTTTGTCATTTACACATGTCATTACTCTAATTTACAACAATTATTTCTATTTTTATATCCTTAAACATTCATTGGCTGTGTTTCTTTTTTTTTTTGCAGTACGTGGGCCTCTCACTGTTGTGCCCTCTCCCGTTGCGGAGCACAGGCTCCGGACGCGCAGGCTCAGCGGCCATGGCTCACGGGCCCAGCAGCTCCCTGGCGTGTGGGATCTTCCCGGACCGGGGCACGAACCCGTGTCCCCTGCATCGGCAGGCAGACTCTCAACCACTGTGCCACCAGGGAAGCCCCTAGATCATTCTTTTAAAAAGTTTTTCCCTATGCATTCAGCTGCTTAAGGTTCCATAGATGTTAATTAAAATGCAGATATCCAGGCCCCAACAAACTTATTGAATTAGTTTCTGTGGTGGAGCCTTGGGTAGAATTCCTAACAAGTTCCCCAGGTGATACTTATATATACTAAAAATGAAAACCAAGGTTGTAGAAGTTTTCTTTTTCTATTCTAATATCAGTAAGGCCAAATATAGTGAGTTGTTATTATATAGTTACCCGGCTATACTCACATCATAGCAGTGACCAACATGAGAAATGATTTTATTTATTTGTTTATGCATCTATTTTCTATCTCCTGCCTTTCAGATAAGTGCTGCATGAAAGATGTGTGATCTCTTTCATTTCACCCCTGTACCCAGTGCTTAGAACATGGCCAGGTACATAATTACAACTGTCAAATGAATATGTGTACTGATTGCTCTTAGGCTTTGGGCACTTCTGTATAAGTATGCTATTCTTCAATAAAATTGTAAATTAAGGAAACTTACATAACATATGCCTAGTAAATGTTTCCTTGTATATTACTGTGGGTGAAGGAACTAATTTCTTTATTTCAAATCTCTGGACAGGATATCTCACAATCTCCAGGTTATTGATGTGAAAAAATAACATATCTCATCCTTAAATATTGTTTTTTTAATGTTCTTTAATTTGGGTAGTACCTCCTACCGTCACTTCATTTGCTGGTCCTGTCACTAGAACATGCTGAGCTCACCCCTGCTTCAGGGCCTTTGAACTTGCTCTTTTTCGTGCCTGGAATGATCTTCTCTCAAGTTTGTACATGGTTGTCTGCTTCTCGTTATTTGGTTCTCTTACGAAAATATCCTCACAGGGGCCTTTCCTGACCACCCTGACAAAGGTAACCACCTTCTTAGAAACCACTAGTCATGGTTTTTTCACAAACTTCAGCTCCTAGAGAGCATTGTAAACAATTGCAAAACATCATTTGGTCCTTATTTTTCTTCACAGAGGATTTTTCTGCACTTTCTCCTATCTTTAACTTAACTATTATGAACTTTTATGAATATTTTTCCTTTGATGATTAAAGTTAGTGCAGATCCTTTATGCTACTTTAGGGGGCACAGTTTTAGCTTTTGGAACTGAAACAGGAGTAAGGAACACATAGGATATAGGCACCATCAAATGGGCACATGTACTATGTACCAACATTGTCCTAGGTGCCAGGAATGTAACAGTAAAGAGTGAATAGGTAGATTTAGGGGAAGCATGAACCTAAGGACCAGGACAACCTTCATAAGACAGGGTATTGCAACTCAAATAAGGGAAAACATAAAGATATGCTTCTGAGGAATAATAACAGACAAAAGTGGCAAGGAAAGTGAGAGACACAGGGAGGTTACAAAGTAGGTCCAGATGAATTCTTGAGGATAGCCTTATATTGTACTATGGTAGGGTTTCTTTCGAAATTATGTGCAAGATCTTGCTGCCCTTGTCATAGCACTTGAACCCAACATCCGATATATTTCCAGTGTTATTCCCTTCCTGTTACTGCCAGTGTGAGTTCTGGTCCTCTTGGCATGGTAGTGATAAAAGGATGCCATAAGGTATAGAGGGATTTCTAGATGGATCATGATTTCTCAGGTTTTCTCTCCAAAACAATGCAATTTCCTAAACACTGCAGCTAGTTGTGTTACAGCAAGATTTCAGTATTGCTCAGATGACAGATTTGTGTTACATTCTCAGGTGAGATGCTGAGTGTGATGTGGTTAGGCTGAAAGGGATTCATGCAAAATAGGATACGGGTTCATTTCAGACTTGAGAGAAATTTGAGATGGAATGTAGTTGGTGATTTTTGTGCAATTTCTGTTAGATGGATGAAGTAAAAATGATGGCAAGGGAGCCAGACTTGCCCCTTGGTATTAGAGTGTTCCCTGGGAGCCTGTCATCAAGCGGAGGATGGTTTTTATTCTAATTTTACCTGTGTGAAGTGGTCAGGACAACTTACTCAGTTCTTGACCAGGTGATCGTATTTATAAGCTATGTCTCCACATGATTCAGGCTCTGCAAGAATCATGTTAAAAGGAAACACAGGGCTTCCCTGGTGGCGCAGTGGTTGAGAGTCTGCCTGCCGATGCAGGGGGCACGGGTTCGTGTCCCGGTCCGGGAAGATCCCACATGCCGCAGAGCGGCTGGGCCCGTGAGTCATGGCCGCTGAGCCTGCGCGTCCAGAGCCTGTGCTCCGTAGCGGGAGGGGCCGCAACAGTGAACGGCCCGCGTACCGCAAAAAAAAAAAAAAAAAAAAAGAAACACAAATCTCACTCCAGAAACCTTGAGGCATCATTTTTGCTTTTCACCTTCTTAACAAGTCCAGCCAGGCATTTTATTCTACCTGTGACACAGGAAGTTTACCATAAATGCTTTCAAACATAATTTCCTCTTTCCATATTATACATTTATGAAAACCACACACACACAAAGCAAAAGTAAAACTCTCCTGTTCCTTCATGTCACTCCACTCCTCTATTTCACTAGCTCCTCCCTACCGCTTAACCCTCATTCAACACACTCTCATGCACCTTGTCCACCACATCTCACTCTTACCAAACCCTCTACCCTTCCTTTACTTTAGGTACAGCTACTGGGAAAGCACAGTCTCACAGACAGCTTGCTGTTTGGACTTGGGGCTACAGGGAAGAGGTCAGTAGATTGCCTTTTAAACAAGAATCTTTGGAATTCAGGTGAGAAGGGCTGCAAATACAGGCATATTGATAATTTGGGGTTTTTTTCTATTGCATTGCTATTATGGGACTAACATAGATAGCTTTGGGAATTTGAGGATGAAGCCATAAGATGAGGGAAATAGAGTGTTCTCGGTATATATGGAAAGAGTGTGCTATCATAAACATTTTGCAATGAGCAATAGAGTAGCCTAGTTGATATAGTTGAATTGTTCATTGGGTATATAGCACCAATTCAAGAGTTCACTTAAAATGCTTAGTCTTCATCTTACAAGGAGAGGTAAAAACATGATACATGAAATTTAGTTTGAAAAAGGACTGAAGGGAACATCCTAAAACTAGGAGAGTTAGAGTTAGATATTCTATGGTTAAAAAGCCATAACTCCAGAGTATTTCTGAAGGCATGGTATGAAGAAAGTCATCTTCCAAACAACGTTTACATTCACAGGAAGAATCTCATGGTTCTGGGATGGAAACTGATCCATGATGAAATTTGAGGATAAAGATGATGGGGGGATGGAGGTGCAGAGGTAGAGGAAAGAACTAAGCATGGGTCAAAAATGGCTTCCAGAGTCCTAATTCTGTCCTAATAGCAAGATATAATTTGACCATTAAAAAAAAAACTTAGAAAAAGCAATGTGGACAAATGCAATTTTATAGAACATAATTTCATTGAAAGCAATTTAGTTAAAAGCAAGTTGGTCAGCAGGTCATTTTGGCTGAAATGATGATGGGGTTTAAATGAAAATTCCTGGACACTGCTGTTTTTTAGTCTTAGTTATTTTTGGTACACCATGGGGCACTTTGCAGACCTTCATACATCATTACATATTCTTTTCCAGTTTATAGGCCTTTTTCGCTTTTTAATATTTAACATCATTTCAGTCATGTTTTTTTCATGTTTAACCAATTCTCCTTATTCTCTATCTCTTTGCTTTTACATTTCTAATTCATATTAAAATTATTCCTGCACACTCTGTTTAAGATAAGAAGATGTTAGAATAAAATAAATATCTAACATTTGGTAAATTGCCTAAATAACTGTAGGTTACAAAATAATGGTATGATCCCATTTCTACTGAAAAGTAAGACACAAATATTTATATAATAAACATACTTTGTATTTTAGAAAAGAATCTGTACAGATAATGAAATGTTAATAGATATTTTGGATAGGTAAAATTCTAGGGTTTTTTGTGCTCCTTTTTGTATTTTTCTATTTTAAAATATTAAAAAATTGTATTTTCAAAATAAAAAAATTACATTTTTCTATTTCTAAAATAAAGCATACATTTCTGTTAAAATATGGAAAAATAGAAAAAAAGCTAATAATGAGTCATTAATTAAAAAAGAATTGAAGGAACTTCTCTGGTGGCACAGTGGTTAAGAATCCGCCTGCCAATGCAGGGGACACGGGTTCAAGCCCTGGTCCAGGAAGATCCCACATGCCGCAGAGCAACTAACCCCGTGCATCACAACTACTGAAGCCTGCATGCCTAGAACCCATGCTCTGCAACAAGAGAAGCCAGCACAATGAGGAGCCCATGCACCGCAACAAAGAGTAGCCCCTGCTCGCCACAACTAGAGAAAGCCTGTGTACAGCAACGAAGATCCAACACAGCCATAAATAAATAAATAAGTTAATTAATTAAAAAAAAAAGAAGATGTGGTACATATATATAGTGGAATATTACTCAGCCATAAAAAGGAACGAAATTGGGTCATTTGTAGAGACATGGATGGACCTAGAGACTGTCATACAGAGTGAAGTAAGTTAGAAAGAGAAAAACAAATATTGTATATTAATGCATATATGTGGAATCTAGAAAAATGATACAGTTGAACTGGCTTGCAAGGCAGAAATAGAGACATGGATGTAGGGGACAAACGTATGCACACCAAGGGCGGAAAGTGGGAGTGGGTGGTGTGATGAATTGGGAGAGTGGGATTGACATATATACACTGATATGGATTAAATGGATAACTAATAAGAACCTGCTGTATAAAAAAATAAATAAAATTCAAAAAAATAATTAATTAAAAAAACTGAAACTTGAAGGATGGGATTTTTCTACTTTAAAAATAACAATTTAAAGACAGTTATGCCTATTCTGCTTATCTGACTATGTTTCACTTTTTGTGCAAGGGAAAAAATTAAGCAGGAATTTTTTTTAAAACTAAGCCACTTTTGTTTGATGTTTCTCTATGAAAACTGAAAGAGTGGACATAGTTATCTAAGACTGGATCAGAAATACAGGTAAAAAATAGGGAAATAAGCAGATAATGCCTGAAAATTGGTATTGCAAAATTAGAGAAAGATTTTACTTAGAAAACTCTAACATATAGCAAAAATTTTAACTTTCCACAACATGAAACAAAATAGCCTAGATAAATTATGGTAAGTTAAGAATTAATGCTATATCATTTCTACTAACAAATAAAATATAAATATTTACATATTATATAATACACCCTGCATTTTAGAAAATGGTCTGTACAAATATTTAAAAGGATAATAGGTGGTTGCACAATATTTAACAAAAGAATACTTGAAAAACCAGTTCCTATATATATTCATTTTTAACAGTTCTCATACATATTAATTTTTGAACAAACTGCTGGAGTTGAATAGCTGGGTTTCAGCTAACCTGCATTCGGCCAAATTTAAGCAATTTTTTCCTGCCAGTTACATCATTGATTGTATGACACATTAGGCAATGCTGGGATACTAGAAATCATAGCTAATCTAGAGAACAAATCTTACAGGATCTGACAGAGGTAATTGAAATGGGAAGAGACAGAGTACATGGCCATGAGAATTTACTAGGGGGACATATTGAAAAACACATAACTGAATTTAAAGGAATCTTCTGAATATGTTCTGTATGTTGAGGGAAGAGGTACATAATTTCTAGGCCCCTGAGTCTCTGGTCCTGCTAATGTAAGAATGTGTAGGTGGGGAGGACTTGGTAGGGTTTTTTTCCCCCCTTTGGGAAAATGTAATGTCCAAGTATCTTTAGTACATACTGTTCACTCCTGTAAAAGGAGGCATGTATAAGGATATTCACACCAGGATGATGTAAAATACATACATACACACTAATATATATAAAGTAGATAACTAATAAGGACCTACTGTATAGCACAGGGAACTCTGCTCAATACTCTGTAATGGCCTATATGGGAAAAGAATCTAAAAAGAAGAGTGGATATATGTATATGTATAACTGAATCACTTTGCTGTACACCTGAAACTAACACAACATTGTAAATCAACTATACTCCAATAAATTTTTTTAAAAATAAAATGTATACACAGATAGATGTAAATATTATAAATTTTCACCAGTAAGTGAATGGCTAGATAATATCCCAAACTATATAAAAAGCTACTCTGTGGCAGTTCAATGGTAAAGACCTGAAAATATAAACATGGAAACATCTTTAAGACATGTTATTATGAGAAAATAATTTTGCAGAAATATTTATATGATTCCATTTGTATTAAAACAACAAAACTGTCCTAAATGTTCTAACTTTTTATCCATTTATGAATGTGTCTATGTAAATGCATAGAAAAACATTCTAAAGTTACAAAGTACACTGTTTTCATTCCTTCTGGGGAGGGAAAAAAGATTGGTGGCAACAGTGGAGGGTTTGCATTTTTACCAAATATACTTCAGTATTGTTTACATTGATTATAAATAAATATATTTCTGTATTACTAGCAGATGTAACAAGTCTAGAAGACTTGAGTAGCTCAAATAAAGAACTAAGTGGAAGAACATTTAATATTTTAAATCTTTTAAATACCTAAATCTAATTGAGTCTTCAAAGTGTTATCTCCTCTAAAAGATATAACCTCCCCACCCCTCCCAAACCCACCACAGGGAGGAAAGGAGAAGGCAAGGGTGAAGATAACAATTACTGAAAATCTATGACATGTTCAGGAATTTCTTAATGCTTACAAGGATTTGCTTCTCGTAAGAGGTAGAGCCAGAAATTATATCCCTAGAACTACTTGGGTTGAGGTAGGCTAAATATTACCATAGTATTTCCATGTTTTAGACATGAATTGAAAAATATTAGAATTTTCATTGAGTCAGAAAAAGAATTCTCATAAGCGTTTCCTTTGTATGACTTTTCCCTAGAAAGTGTTGAGTGATGACCATAGCTAACCAATTAGGACGTAATGGCTAGCTAGTTGAAGTTTTCTTTCAACGATGAATACATTTAAGTACCTCACGTTGATGAATTCTTGTCTACATATGCAAGAGGGATTAGGCAATTATCCAATAAATCAGGGTGATAAACCTATTACAGAGTAAAGATGGGGGTGAGGGTTATTTCTGTTTCTAAGATTGATGGCTTATATTAGTTAAATTTACTATCTTCTTAGTTTTTCCTAGCACGGGATAACCAAACAAATACTTTTCTTAATGGGTCAAGGTTTTGCCTGTAGAAGGTCCTCAATGAGTATTTGTTGCAAGAAATTGAACTTGACATAGGGATGTTTTCAAAACACTTTGTATTCATCTAAAGTGCTATCATTTTGTCTACTTTATAACATTTGTTCCATGTACTACTGCATTTAATATACTCTTTTTTGTTTTTTTTTTTTAAGGTACACGGGCCTCTCACTGTTGTGGCCTCTCCCGTTGTGGAGTACAGGCTCCGGACGCACAGACTCAGCAGCCATGGCTCACAGACCCAGCCACTCCATGGCATATGGGATCTTCCCGGACTAGGGCATGAACCCGTCCCCTGCATCGGCAGGCGGACTCTCAACCACTGCGCCACCAGGGAAGTCCTAATATACTCTTTAAAAGGTAAAAAATACGTTTTTACTGAATTAGTCAACAATTAATTTTTGAAAAAGAAGATGGCAGAGAGTAACAAACCTATGGAGGAAGCTCTTGAATAGTTTGAGTCAAACTTGAACAATGAATAGACAACTAAAAACAAATTCACCCAGACATCTTCTACACAAGCTCTTCAGAAACTTCCTAGTTTGAGGGTGCCTAGGTGGCTTATGCATTGTTCATATTTTTCTCTATATCAGTATTATACAGCTTATCACATACATCTCAGATCTAAAGTGAATGTTCATTTCTCCCAGCCTTTTCTAGTGTGCACTACTACACCATCCTTATCTTAAAGGAAAGAGAAAACCCAAAGTAATCCGCAAACCACTGAGATTAATAAGGTGATTGAATAGCGTGGCTAAGTAGAAGAGTCAAGGTATTAAAGTCAATTTTATCTTTATATACTAGCAAATAATGTTTAGAATTGCTAAATAAAGGATACTACATACAAGGGCAGGAAAAATGTATCATAGGAATAAAACTAAAAGCAATGTACCATCTCTTATAAAGAATAGTATGACATTAGCTAAAAGACATCAAAGAAGACCTAAATAAATGGAAACTCAGACCATGTACATTGATAGGGAGAGCTCAATATCATAAATATGTCAGTTTACCCCCAAATTGATCCAGAGGTTCTTGGTATCGCCAGTAAAATTTTCAAAACAGTTTTTCATGGAACCAATATGATTTAACCAAACGTATATGTGAGGAGCAAAGGGCCATAATGATCAATCACACCTGCAGCAGAAGGTTGGGTCAGGAATACCTGCCCTACCAAATATAATTCTTATTAAAAGGCTATTATTATTAATATAGTGGATATTGATGCAGAAAAAGGCAGATAGATGAATGCAATGAACAAAGAATCCAGAAGAAACCATATGTATATAGAAATATTAAAGTATGACAGAAATGAAATTGTTGATCAGTGGACTGGTTTTGGAAGTTAGCTAAAAATCAGTTCCAGATTGATCAAAATATTATGTGACAAGACTATAAAACTCTTAGAGGAAAACATAGGCAGAACACTCTATGACATAAATCAGAGCAAGATCCTTTTTGACCCACCTCCTAGAGTAATGGAAATAAAAACAAAAATAAACAAATGGGACCTAATGAAACTTAAAAGTTTTGCACAGCAAAAGAGAACATAAACAAGACGAAAAGACAGCCCTCAGAATGGGAGAAAATATTTGCAAATGAAGCAACTGACAAAGGCTTAATCTCCAAAATATACAAGCAGCTCATGCAGCTCAATATCAAAAAAACAAACAACCCAATCCAAAAATGGGCAGAAGACCTAAATAGACATTCCTCCAAAGAAGATATACAGATTGCCAACAAACACATGAAAGGATGCTCAACATCACTAATCATTAGAGAAATGCAAATCAAAACTACAATGAGGTATCACCTCACACCAGTCAGAATGGCCATCATCAAGAAATCTACAAACAATAAATGCTGGAGAGGGTGTGGAGAAAAGGGAACCATCTTGCACTGTTGGTGGGAATGTAAATGGATACAGCCACTATGGAGAACAGTATGGAAGTTCCTTAAAAAACTAAAAATAGAACTACTATACGACCCAGCAATCCCACTACTGGGCATATACCCTGAGAAAACCATCATTCAAAAAGAGTCATGTACCACAATGTTCACTGAAGCTCTGTTTACAACAGCCAGGACATGGAATCAACCTAAGTGTCCATCGACAGATGAATGAATAAAGAAGATGTGGCACATATATACAATGGAATATTACTCAGCCATAAAAAGAAATGAATTGAGTTATTTGTAGTGAGGTGGATGGACCTAGAGTCTGTCATACAGAGTGAAGTAAGTCAGAAAGAGAAAAACAAATACCATGTGCTAACACATATATATGGAATCTAAAAAAAAAATAGGTTCCGAAAAACCTAGGGGCAGGACAGGAATAAAGACGCAGGCATAGAGAATGGACTTGAGGACATGGGGAGAGGGAAGGGTAAGCTGGGATGAAGTGAGAGAGTGGCATGGACATACATACACTGCCAAATGTAAAACAGATAGCTAGTGGGAAGCAGCCGCATAGCACAGGGAGATCAGCTCGGTGCTTTGTGACCACCTAGAGGGGTGGGATAGGGAGGGTGGGAGGGAGACACAAGAGGGAGGAGATAATAGGGATATATGTACTTATATAGCTGATTCACTTTGTTATACAGCAGAAACTAACACACCATTGTAAAGCAATTATACTCCAATAAAGATGTTAAAAAAAGAAAAGTTATGTGACAAAAAATTTTAAATTGACAATAATATAGGCTAATATATTTGTTACTTAGTGGTGGCAACATAACTGTTGAATAAAAACAATTATAGACAAATGAGGAAAAATGGCTAAATGGTACCACATTAAAATTAAGAACTTTTGTTCTTCATAAAACACAATAGAGTGAGAAAACAAACTAACTAGGACACAGTTTCAGCCACATTTAACAGTGTAACTGATAAAAGTTATTTTATAGAACATATAAAATTAAATATATAAAAAATTACTAAACAACTCAATAGAAAAATGTGCAAAAATGTGCAAAAAATGTACAGTTCAGGACAGAGGAATCATTAATGGCTAATATTGTATTTAAAAAATGTTAAACTCAATTAGGAATCAGAGGAATAAAGATAAAATCACAATTAGTTGCCATTTGACACCTAACCTTCTAGGAAAATTTTTAAGTCTAAGACTAGAAGTGTTCAGAAGATTAGGATTCTTATTAATCAGTGGTTCTTTGGGAAAAAATTTGGCTTTACCTAGTTAAGGTAAATATGTATATTACCTAAAACAGCAATTCCACTCCTTGGAATATACTCGAAAGAAACTCTTGGCTATATGCACCAGGAGGTATGTACAATAATGTTCATGGCTGCGTTTGCACAAAAGCAATAACCTGGAAGCAACTCTTTGTCTTCTAAGACCAGAAAAAACAAATTAGATTCACACAGTTATACATGCATGCATCTCAAAAAGATAATATTGAGCAATAAAAGAAAATCACATGCACACAAATCTACAGATATGTGGTGTGATTCCATCATTATAAATGTGTAATTAGGACAAACTGAATAACATACTGTTTAGTAATACTAATATTTTTACATAACTATAAATAAATTCAATATAATGGAATAACAAAGTTATTGATAATGTACAATGGTAGCTAAATGGATATTTGCCTTATCGTTCTTTAAATATCATATACATTTCAGGCATATATTTAAAAATAATATGAAATAATGTGATAAAAAATTAATAAAGCTACAGCATGAATTCTCGTATTGGCAAGTTACAATGAGAGAGTTGAGGAATCTTCTCTCTCTGTCTAATGTTAAATATTAAATATAGACTCATGCAGTTTTGATTAAATTACTTAAACATTGTTTTCAACACATTTTCATGCTTCCTTGATTACTTGTTAAAAAAAAACAACTCACGGGTGGATGGACCTAGAGTCTGTCATACAGAGTGAAGTAAGTCAGAAAGAGAAAAACAAATACTGTATTCTAACACATATATATGGATTCTACAAAAAAAAAATGGTTCTGAAGAACCTAAGGTCAGGACAGGAATAAAGACACAGACGTAGAGAATGGACTTCAGGACACGGGGAGGGGGAAGGGTAAGATGGGACGAAGTGAGAGAGTGGCATGGACATATATACACTACCAAACGTAAAATAGATAGCTAGTGGGAAGCAACTGCATAGCACAGGGAGATCATTTCGGTGCTTTGTGACCACCTAGAAGGCTGGGATAGGGAGGGTGGGAGGGAGACGCAAGAGGGAGGAGATATAGGGGTATATGTACATGTATAGCTGATTCACTTTGTTATACAGCAGAAACTAACACACCACGGTAAAGCAATTATACTCCAATAAAGATGCTAAAAAATAAAAAGCAAAAACTCACGAATCTCTTTTTTTATGTCATTTCAATCTCTGTATACTAGCATATTCAAAAAAAGAGTGAGTTACTGTTGGATTTATACTTGGTTTTCCTTTTTTAGAAAAAAATTTCTCATTAAAAAAAGCATACCGTAGTGCAATATAAAGTCGTTAGCGTCAGGTAAGAGGTGTGTGGTGCATTGGTGGCTGGACTCCCTTGGGTGTGAGCAGGTCTCCTGTATGTTACGTGCAGAGCTCGTTCTTCACAGAGGAAGCTTGTGAGCTGTGTTGCTTCCCCGCTACTCCTTGAAACAGTGAGCAAGACCAGCTGGGGGCCCAGCGTGTTAGGGAGCCGGATGGTGAGCAGAGCATCAGCCAGATGGACACGGTTCAGTACAAACGGAGCCATTGGCTCGGGGCACCACTGGGGATGGGCCATTCCTCTGCCTCACGTTTCGGTGTATCCAGCCCAAGGAGGGATGACACAGCACAATCTAATTGAAAAACAGACAATGTATCCAAACTGAGACCTCCAAGGGTCAATCCTTCTTCATGTTGAGAATTAGTGGTTGGGTGAAGCCGCACTTCAAAGCCTTGGTCACTGAACATCAGCAAGTTTATTTTTAGGGGTTTTTTTTTGTTTGTTTGTTTTTGTTTTTGCGGTACGTGGGCCTCTCACCACCGCGGCCTCTCCCGCTGCGGAGCACAGGCTCCGGACGCGCAGGCTCATTGGCCATGGCTCACGGGCGCAGCCGCTCTGCGGCATGTGGGATCTTCCAGGACCGGGGCACGAACCCGTGTCCCCTGAACCGGCAGGCGGACTCTCAACCACTGCGCCACCAGGGAAGCCCATCAAGTTTATTTTTAAATCATTATTTCTTTCACTGTGACACTTCTGACTGGAAGTCATTGCTGTGGCAGAATAGCAAGTCACATATTGAGCTACAAATAAAATATGCTAATTTTTTTTTTTTTTTTTACTATTTTATAAAGAATTTCACAGCAGAAGAAGCTAATATCACTGATTTGGAAGAAGAATGATAGGGAAAACACTTGTGTTGGGGACTTACTAATTTTGACAGCTCTTTTAAAAGCAAGCAGAAGGCATTATTGCTGAGACAGCTTCAAGGAGCTCTTTATCATTTAAAGAAAGCATGCAAGAACTAAAAGTGGTTGGGCTAAGACTTGGGAGAACCAAGGAATTATGAGAATAAAAAAGAAAAAACAGGTAAAAAGTCTCTTCTATTACATCTGAGAAGCTTAGAATGAAATAACTTCTCTTAGATAATGGGAGAGAACAGTTTGATGCAGACAGAAAATGGTACCAAGTGCTCATTACTTTTAACTGTGCAATTTAAATACTCAAGTGCATCAATGGAAGGAAGATTTAAATAGCAAGCTTCATTGCTATTTGTTTCTAAAAGAAAACGATCCCTACAGATTACCACATTTCGTTCAGGTCAACATGGGGATGAACAGCAATTTTGCAGTTTGAGAAGAGGGGCATGTGGGAAAACTGAAATGTGAACAAAACAACAGTGGGGCTTTCTTTTATTGTTTATTGGTGCTTTGGCGATTCCCTGCAGCTTTGTCTTTCATGGTTGCTTAATAAATAGAAATACAGTATGTAGCCTACACGTTTGGGTGGTGATTCACAGAATGGCACTAATTCACTTAAGGGACCCTGCCTGGCTTAGTCCAGGGAGCACAGGTTCCAAGCATCTGAAACCACATTGACAATTTTTCCAAAGGCCAAGGGCTTGAGTTATTTTTGCTAATCATTTACATAGACCGGCTTAAATTATGCAGCCATCTGTATTCTTACACACTGAGATTGAGTAAAATGAATTTGCAGTCTTGAAAGCGTTCATCCTTGATATCCCCTTCACGCTGATTTTTATTCTTTTCAAACAACTGTAGAGCCTGGGCCACACTTAACACTGTACATCCAGAAACCCATCCATCTTCATTTGCTTTGCTGCCCACCACTATGCCTTCTCGGTACTGTCCACCCAAACTACTATGGGCACTTCATAATATTGCTGGGCAAGCAGGCTCTGGAGTGAGGCTGCCTGGGTTAAAATCTCCACTCTACTGTTTGCTGGTGTGTAATGTTGGGCAAATGACTTCATTACTCTGTGTTTAATTCCTCAATTTGGAAATTCCTAAGGAAAAGAATACATTCTCATAAGATCACTGTGAGGAAGAAATGAACTCAGCATGTCGCTTTGCATACAGTAAGTACTCAATAAGTGGTAGGTATACTTAGCAACATTGTTATTCTATTCCACCCTAGATGGAATCACTTTCTTCCGGCAGATCTGACTCCCTCGATTGTGATGAGTGTCAGCTATTAGTGAAGAAAGTAGAAGTAGGAGGCCACAGTGTTTCCCAGCAATGGGAGCTAATCTACAGGGGAGTTGCAAAATATGGAAACTCTTTAGATGGCATCCAAAATATTGCAATCACGGTAATGTCATATGAATTCCAGGTGATATTTAACTGACACTAGAGTGGGAGACAAGCAAAGGAAGGAAAGTAAAGACAGATGACTCAAAAGAGTGCATTACCGCAAAGGGCAGCTTCAGGTAGAAGACCCATTGATGTTTTAGGAACCTGGGAGTTTTGGTAGCAAGGGGTGGAAGCCAGCATATCACAGGGTGAAAGGACTTCTATCTTTGACAGAAGGGAAGTCAGTATTATATGAAGAACGACAGTTGAGCCCTTAGGTTATTTTAGGTCATGAGGAAAAATCGCTCAGCTAAAATATATATTGCAAATAAAATTTATAAAAATTCTAGGGGCGTCAGTTCATTTGTGGGCGTCAGCTAATGAAATGGCCGAAGCAAGACAACTGGATTTTTTAAATGATGTTTTGAGGAGGATGGCTTATTTGATTGCTGGAAATTAAATTTGTTAATATATTGCCTGGCTTGAGACATGTATGCTGTTCTCTATATAATTTTTAAAAAGATTTTAGTTGAGTTTTATATACTAATAGGGATTTTAAATAAAAATTAAATGTTCAACAATTACATAGGAAGAGTTTTCTATTCAATGTTCTTGCCTATCATTGTCATTATCGTCCCTCCAGGAAATTTATATTTGTGCAAGTTACAGTCCCAAGACAGGAGAGAAACTACAAGAGAAGATGGGCTTTCCTTCCACTTTGGTGGAGTTAAAAGTCGTTTATATAATGTGATATGAAAGAAAATCTAGTCCCCAATATTTCACCTGCCCATTGGCTCCAGTGCATCCAGATAGAAAATTGCTTGATAGAATTAGGCCTTGCCCTTCTAGGTATTTAGAAGCTTCTTTAAAAATGCAGTTCACGGGACTTCCCTGGTGGTGCAGTGGTTAAGAATACGCCTGCCAATGCAGGGGACTAGGGGTTTGATCCCTGGCCCAGGAAGATCCCACATGCTGCGAAGCAACAAAGCCCATGTGCCACAACTACTGAAGCCTGCATGCCTAGAGCCCATGCTCCGCAACAAGAGAAGACACCACAATGAGAAGCCTGCACAATGCAACGAACAGTAGCCCCCGCTGACCACAACTAGAGAAGGCCCGCGCGCAGCAACGAAGACCCAAAGCAGCCAAGAAAAAAAAAAAGATGCAGTTCACTAGGTAGGCAATGGAAATTGGCCAAATTATTTAAGAACAAGTACTATAGTGAGTATTGATTTAAGGGAACACTTTTCTTTGACAGGTAGGGCTGGACAAGCATTGTGGATGAGAAGCCAACCCCAAAGGGGGAGAAAATAAAGAGCAATTGTATTTTGATCACGCACCCTGAATGAAGCTGACATGTATGTATTCAATTTCTGACTTTGACACTTCCTAGTTGTGTAAATGGCCTAGGGGAACTTAACTGAAAAAACTAAACTTCCTATTTTTCCATATGAAAAATGAAAATTTAAGTTTTTGTTGTGAGCATCACGAAATAAATTATTAGCAATCATCATTATTAAATAAATAAGCTACTAATAACATGGCTGACTTTGCAAGAAGTACTATAGACTATAATAGGTTGACAGTATGTAGGGCATGGATATAAATACATTGATAATGTGAAGATAATGGAAAGAACATATAAATTCAAATTTCATAGCAGTAGTCAAATAATATCTATCATAGGAAGAAGTATAAGCAGTCCCCATCCAGACCTGTAGTTTTCTAGACTGACTTCATGCTGCTTAATGGTCTTGATTGGCTATATCTTGGCCCTGGTTAATGTGTGCTCAGCTTCCCTGGGCTATGTTGTAGCTTCACAAGACGCAGAGGACATGTGTGCTTACATTAGTACCTAATTTTATATTTCTCCTAGAAATTTTTCTGAATTGATAATTTGGTGTCCAACAATTAAAAGTCAATTGGATTTCTTTCTCTTTATGTATTTGTTTCTGGTGAGGCCATGAATAAGCACATTTTTAAGGCTTTTAAATATATATAAAAAAACAAATTATAGAAAGAGATTAAAAGTCTAATTTTCTTCTATCTTCTTCTTGCCTTTTGCTAATCCTCTTCCTACTATTCCCCTCCCCTCTTCAGTTAACAAATCACTTATCAATTTACTTCTCAATATCTTGAACATTTTAAATGAACAAACATATTCTCTGGGTCACAGTACTTGGATAATCAAATGCGCTTTTTATAGTCACATTAGCCATAGCTTTGGATTTAATTGTACTGGAAAATTCCATCCCATTGAATTAAATACCACACTTCAATATCAACCCTGCACTGAAAGCTCTGACATTGAATTGGTGTAATTTTAACCTTCCAAGAGACTTGGTTGGAGTGGAGTTTCTAACCAGCCAGTACATGCTTTGACTTTAAGAAACGTTCTGTGTGAAATGTTAGTTGGGACTTCCGGGAAGATGGCGGGAGAGTAAGACGCGGAGATTACCTTCTTCCCCACAGATACACCAGAAATACATGTACACGTAGAACAACTCCTACAGAACACCTACTGAACGCTGGCAGAAGACCTCAGACCTCCCAAAAGGTAAGAAAACCCCCGCGTACCTGGGTAGGGAAAAAAAAGAATAAACAGAGACAAAAGGATAGGGACGGGACCTGCACCAGTGGGAGGGAGCTGTGAAGGAGGAAAGCTTTCCACACACTAGGAAGCCCCTTCGCGGGCGGAGACTGCGGGTGGCGGAGGGGGAAAGCTTCAGAGCCGCAGGGGAGAGCACAGCAACAGGGGTGCGGGGGACAAAGCGGAGAGATTCCTGCACAGAGGATCGGTGCCGACCGGCACTCACCAGCCCGAGGGGCTTGTCTGCTCACCCGGCGGGGCGGGCGGGGCGGGCGGGGCTGGGAGCTGAGGCTCGGACTTCGGTAGGAAAGCAGGGAGAGGACTGGGGTTGGCGGCGTGAACACAGCCTGCAGGGGGTTAGTGCGCCACGGCTGACCGGGAGGGAGTCGGGGGGAAAGTCTGGACCTGCCGAAGAGGCAAGAGACTTTTTCTTGCCTCTTTGTTTCCTGGTGCCCGAGGGGTGGGGATTCAGAGCTGCTTAAAGGAGCTCCAGAGACGGGCGCGAGCCGCGGCTAAAAGCGCAGACCCCAGAGACAGGCATGAGACGCTAGGGCTGCTGCTGCCGCCACCAAGAAGCCTGTGTGCGAGCACAGGTCACTATCCACACCTCCTTTCCGGGGAGCCTGTGCAGCCCGCCACTGCCGGGTTCCCGTGATCCAGGGAAAACTACCCCCGGGAGAACGCACGGCGCGCCTCAGGCTGATGCAACGTCCCGCCGGCCTCTGCCGCAGCAGGCTCGCCCCGCACTCCGTGCCCCTCCCTAGCCCCGGCCTGAGTGAGCCAGAGCCCCCGAATCAGCGGCTCCTTTAACCCCGTCCTGTCTGAGCGAAGAACAGACGCCCTCCAGCGACCTACACGCAGAGGCAAGGCCAAATCCAAAGCTGAGCCCCTGGGAACTGTGAGAACAAAGAAGAGAAAGGGAAATCTCTCCCAGCAGCCTCAGGAGCAGCGGATTAAAGCTCCACAATCAACTTGATGTACCTGCATCTGTGGAATACCTGAATAGACAAGGAATCATCCCAAATTAAGGAGGTGGACTTTGAGAGCAAGATTTATGATTTTTTTCCCCTTTTCCTCTTTTTGTGAGTGTGTATGTATATGCTTCTGTGTGAGATTTTGTATGTATAGCTTTGCTTCCACCATTTCTCCCAGGATTCTATCCATCCGTTTTTTTTCTGTTTTGTTTTTTGCTTTTAATAATTATTTTTAAAATAACTTTATTATATTTTATCTTACTTTATTTTATTTTACTTTATCTTTACTTTTTTCCTTCCTTCCTTCCCTCCCTCCTTCCTTCCTTCCTTCCTTCCTTCCTCCCTCCCTCCCTCCCTCCCTTTCTTTCTTTCTTTCTTTCTTTCTTTCTTTCTTTCTACTTCTACTAATTCTTTCTACTTTTTCTCCCTTTTTTTCTGAGCTGTGTGGATGAAAGGCTCTTGGTGCTGCAGCCAGGAGTTAGTGCTGTGCCTCTGAGGTGGGAGAGCCAACTTAAGGACACTGGTCCACAAGAGACCTCCCAGCTCCACATAATATCAAATGGGGAAAATCTCCCAGAGATCTTCATCTCAACACCAGCACCCAGCTTGACTCAATGACCAGCAAGCTACAGTGCTGGACATCCTATGCCAAACAACTAGCAAGACAGGAACACAACCCCATCCATTAGCAGAGAGGCTGCCCAAAATCATAATAAGTCCACAGACACCCCAAAACACACCACCAGACGTGGAACTGCCCACCAGAAAGACAAGATCCAGCCTCATCCACCAGAACACAGGCACTAGTCCCCTCCACCAGGAAGCCTACACAACCCACTGAACCAACTTTAGCCACTGGGGACAGACACCAAAAACAACGGGAACTATGAACCTGCAGCCTGCAAAAAGGAGACCCCAAACACAGTAAGATAAGCAAAATGAGAAGACAGAAAAACACACAGCAGATGAAGGAGCAAGATAAAAACCCACCAGACCTAACAAATGAAGAGGAAATAGGCAGTCTACCTGAAAAAGAATTCAGAATAATGATAGTAAAGATGATCCAAAATCTTGGAAATAGAATAGACAAAATGCAAGAAACATTTAACAAGGACCTAGAAGAACTAAAAATGAAACAAACGATGATGAACAATACAATAAATGAAATGAAAAATACTCTAGATGGGATCAATAGCAGAATAACTGAGGCAGAAGAACGGATAAGTGACCTGGAAGATAAAATAGTGGAAATAACTACTGCAGAGCAGAATAAAGAAAAAAGAATGAAAAGAACTGAGGACAGTCTCAGAGACCTCTGGGACAACATTAAACGCACCAACATTCGAATTATAGGGGTTCCAGAAGAAGAAGAGAAAAAGAAAGGGACTGAGAAAATATTTGAAGAGATTATAGTTGAAAACTTCCCTAATATGGGAAAGGAAATAGTTAATCAAGTCCTGGAAGCACAGGATAAATCCAAGGAGAAATACACCAGGACACATATTAATCAAACTGTCAAAAATTAAATACAAAGAAAACATATGAAAAGCAGCAAGGGAAAAACAACAAATAACACACAAGGGAATCCCCATAAGGTTAACAACTGATCTTTTAGCAGAAACTCTGCAAGCCAGAAGGGACTGGCAGGACATATTTAAAGTGATGAAGGAGAAGAACCTGCAACCAAGATTACTCTACCCAGCAAGGATCTCATTCAGATTTGATGGGGAAATTAAAACCTTTACAGACAAGCAAAAGCTGAGAGAGTTCAGTACCACCAAACCAGCTTTACAACAACTGCTAAAGGAACTTCTCTAGGCAAGAAACACAGGAGAAGGAAAAGACCTACAATAATGAACCCAAAACAATTAAGAAAATGGGAATAGGAACATACATATCAATAATTACCTTAAATGTAAATGGACTAAATGCTCCCACCAAAAGACACAGATTGGCTGAATGGATACAAAAACAAGACCCATATATTTGCTGTCGACAAGAGACCCACTTCAGACCTAGAGACACATACAGACTGAAAGTAAGGGGATGGAAAAAGATATTTCATGTAAATGGAAACCATTCTATGACATAAATCACAGCAAGATCCTTTTTGACCCATCTCCTAGAGAAATGGAAATAAAAACAAAAATAAACAAATGGGGCCTAATGAAACTTCAAAGCTTTTGCACAGCAAAGGAAACCATAAACAAGACCAAAAGACAACCGTCAGAATGGGAGAAAATATTTGCAAATGAAGCAACTGACAAAGGATTAATTTCCAAAATTTAAAAGCAGCTCATGCAGCTCAATAACAAAAAAACAAACAACCCAATCCAAAAATGGGCAGAAGACCTAAATAGACATTTCTCCAAATAAGATATACAGACTGCCAACAAACACATGAATGAATGCTCAACATCATTAATCATTAGAGAAATGCAAATCAAAACTACAATGAGATATCATCTCACACAGTCAGAATGGCCATCATCAAAAAATCTAGAAACAATAAATGCTGGAGAGGATGTGGAGAAAAGGGAACACTCTTGCACTGCTGGTGGAAATGTGAATTGGTTCAGCCACTATGGAGAACAGTATGGAAGTTCCTTAAAAAACTACAAATAGAACTACCATATGACCTAGCAATCCCACTACTGGGCATATACCCTGAGAAAACCATAATTCAAAAACAGTCATGTACCAAAATGTTCATTGCAGCTCTATTTACAATAGCCCGGAGATGGAAACAACCTAAGTGCCCATCATTGGATGAATGGATAAAGAAGATGTGGCACATATATACAATGGAATATTACTCAGCCATAAAAAGAAACGAAATTGAGCTATTTGTAATGAGGTGGATGGACCTAGAGTCTGTCATACAGAGTGAAGTAAGTCAGGAAGAGAAAGACAAATACCGTATGCTAACACATATATATGGAATTTAAGAAAAAAAAATGTCATGAAGTACCTAGGGGTAAGATGGGAATAAAGACACAGACCTACTGGAGAAGGGACTTGAGGATATGGGGAGGGGGAAAGGTGAGCTGTGACAAAGCGAGAGAGAGGCATGGACATATATACACTAACAAACGTAAGGTAGATAGCTAGTGGGAAGCAGCCGCATGGCACAGGGATATCAGCTCGGTGCTTTGTGACTGCCTGGAGAGGTGGGATAGGGAGGGTGGGAGGGAGGGAGACGCAAGAGGGAAGAGATATGGGAACATATGTATATGTATAACTGATTCATTTTGTTGTAAAGCACAAGCTAGCACACCATTGTAAAGCAATTATACTCCAATAAAGATGTTAAAAAAAAAAAGGAAACGTTCTGTGAAGAGCATCTGACTACTTTCAGGGGTCAGGTCTGTCCTTTTGTCCTGACAAAGCGCACTTTTCCATGCTTGCTGCCAAATTTTTTTGCCATTGTGGGATTTTCCAAACTATTGCTTGGAATTTAAATTCAAGGTCTTAGGCAATTTCAGCTTTACAATGCCATGTAACAGACAGAATGGAGGCTGAGACTGAATTCTACCAGTGAGCAGGTTAGGTCACATCCACACAGCCATGGGTGAATATGGATAAAATGAAAACTTTTGGGTTTTTTACTATTACTTTCTAAGACTGCAAAAAAAGCAGCATCTATCTTCCTATTGCTGGAAGAAAAAATAGTCTAGAATTTTTTAATAGATTCACAGATCCTCAGAGTTTTTAGGAAACACAGTGCAAGTTTAATTAATTTGTGAGTCTAAAACTTGAATCGCATTATTTCCTTTTTTATATGCTGAGTGGAAATAATTCTCCTGTAGGGCCCATTGAAACTTCCTTTATAATTCTTGTGTCCTCAATGTCTCATCTCAAAATGTCTTTTTACAATTCTTTTCTCCCGACTCAAAGGCTGAGTTGACTGATGACTAGAACAAGGTGGAAATAAGATTATGGTTGGTTTAATGATTTTCCTCCTGCCCTGTCCCCACTCCCCACAGCCCTCTGTACATACGCCTGAAGAGAACTGCTAGAGTTCAACCTCTGAATTCTGAAAAGCTACAGAAGGACTAAGCGGCCAGAATAGAGGAGAATTACAAGTCAGAGATCCCTACGAATGAACAGAGGGCGGGGTAGAGCAAGGAAAGGGAGGCTCCGGAAAACCTAATAACTTGCAAAGAGGAGAGAGTTTTTTTCAAACAACTTCCAGACTCAGAGAATGAAACCTGCCTACCAATTCAATAAGGATTTTCCTGAACCATCTTCCTACCCTCCAATCCTCCCTGCCCCAAACCTGGGAGGGCAGAAGTAGTAGCTACTGAGAAAGGAAGAGGGAGAGGGAGAAGGGAAGAGGCTGATCATTTCCCTTACCTTAGCTAATGACAGAGAAGAGAGAATATCTTTGAATGAAGGTCAAACTGTTGATTATTTCATGGAACTAAACATTCTAATATTCTATTTTGTTAAAAATTTCGTTTGTATTTTATGTCTTAAAAGTCACCATTGGACACTGAAATTACCTAAGAATGTTCAGAAAATAATGGGACCGCTTTCTTTTTTTCTTTTTCTTAATCCAAAAGTAGGATAAAATAGAGTTCTGGAAAACTTAATGAGAACAATAATTCAAATAAGTTTGTTTTGTGATAAGCATCTCACACATCAGGTTTGTTCGCTGAGCAAGTTACAGAGGACATCATGGAATTTGGAAACACCAAGAATCCTGGAAATCTAGTCTTTCCATGAAATACTGGAAAAGTGTAGAAAATCCTTGGAATAGTTTGGAATTATTTGGAATAGTTGGAATAGTTTATGTTCAGGGATAAGTATTTGATCACCTGTAATACATTGGTCAACAATCAATAACGGATGAGTAAGGCTTGAAAGAGAGTTAGAGAAAGTGCAGCATGCGGATTGAATCTTCACTAGTTTATGGTGTATCTCAAATGGTGTCACCTTTCATCTTTTGTCAGAAACACTTGTAAATCCTGATGGAGATACAAAAGGACTTCGTGGCATCTTGCTGCTGACTCTTGAATATGGTACAGCTTCTCAATGTTGTAGTCACCTGGACATTCAAGACCACTTGATACACAAGGTAAAAGGTCATATTACAATTCTTGAGCTTTGCTTTTAAATAATATGCTTCTTCTTACTGAGTCTGTATCTAACATCCTTAAATCAGGAAGAAGTACGTGGGTGATTATTTTCACACGTTAAAGCATCACAAGCCTTCCAGTCTGTGACTACAATTCTTTCCCAAGAAAAGTCCAATTCCAGCACAATTTAGAGAAAAGGTGGTTGTCACCATGCAGGAGGGTCCAAAATTATTTCAGGCATGTGTCACATGGGGTATAGGTGCCACTGATCCAAACAGAAAGATAAGGAGTAATACACTGACATTTAAGTTCATTTTTAAGTGAAAATAACACAACTTTTGAACTGTAATGTTGATTAGGCAGTTGAAGATATTTGGAGCTTGGAGGAAACAGCTGTGTTTGAAATTAAAATTTAGAATTGGTCAGCATAAATATAATTTGAGTTGAAGGTATAAGATGCTCACTTTGAGGCTAACCACAAGATGCCATTTCCAAAGCTGGAGTTACAAGTACAAGAGAAAGATAGAAAACCTCAAAGTTAAGAAAAGGAAAGAAAACCTTCCTTATTTTGATGACCCAAAATCTTAGGAACCCCCGCCAAAAAAATCTTGTGAAAACTCATAGTTACTGAAGAACTTGATGATCATTAGCACAAATATTGGTCTTTATATTACTTCTTTTTAAGTTAAAGCTAAGTAAACATATTTGAAAATGGTGATGGAATGGTTTCACATTTGGGGAAAATATGGATTCGTTAATTGTTTATAAAATGTAAATATACTTAAACATATTTAATTTAGAGAATACCAAACGCCTTTGTAAAATATTAGGATGTTAAAACCAGGAAATATTTCTATTAACTTATCCCTGAGATAAAGTATTTACCATCATAGTCTCAACTTCTTCTAAAAGTAAATTTTATGCAGAGGGTTGAAATAATTTTAAAGATTCACTGCAAACATCAGAACCTTTTCATGATACCCTTGCACAGTTACAATTAAACTTATATTTAACTTTTGAAAATGTGTAAAATAATTAATTAAAAAATCTAAAAGTGGGTATTCTCTCTTTCCTTTTGCCTCCTTCCCTTCCCCGCTTCCCTCCAGTACTTCCTTCAACAAGTATGTGTGTATGTATGTTCAGTGTACTAAACTAGGTTCTTTGGCTGATGAAAATGAGATAGAGTAATATAAAACATGTACAAAGATAATTATAATACAGGTGAGAATATTTTCTGGTTCATTAGATATGAATTATTGAATGGTGGTTATAATTGTTGAATGAGCAAATTCTCTGTGCATTTCTGATTGATTATGTTTTGGTAGTAATGAAAGGCAAGTTAGGATGGAATGATGGAATTTCATCATTCCACCAAATTAGGATGGAATTTCAAAAATCACCATGCTATAATTTAAAAATGGTAAATACGTATATTATGAAGCAAATAAGCTTGCTGTGCACTTTTGAATTTCATACTGATTTACCTTCCTGCAGAATATTTGCAGCAGTGTAATTAGTTTTGAATGTTCAGATAATGTTATTGTCAGGCCATACAAATTTAATTCATAGCAAGCTCTTAGAAGCAAGAAATACATAAAATCCAAGCTGTTGACTGTTAGTTTCAGTGAGTGATTAGGGCAATTTTTAACAAGTGCTCTTTAGGTAATTCAGATTTTCAGGCTTGATTATGAACCTTTCTAGAGCATTTCTAGCCAGATAAAATTTAAACACCAACATTTGTAGGCCAGTATGTCAATAAAGTCTAGTTCGGCATGTTAAGGAAAAAAATAAACATTTGTTGAGATTTTAAAAGCTAAAACATTGCTTACGATGCACTAGTCATAACTGAAAAGAATTCCTAAAGATTATGAATTCACTTAGCAGTGCACACACATCTTAATTGCATAATTACTTGAAGCAACCACTCTAATCCATCTTGTTCGTTTTACACTGTATAAAGGAAACAAACTAATTATGGCTTTTCATTCAAGAAAAATACAAACCAGTACCACATTTACTGGGTTCATTCAGTCTCATACACTCTGCTGCTTAGACAGGCAGGAAATAGAGAAAAAAAACCCAAAAGTGGTCATTAAGCTGCTGGCTATCAGCGTTCTTAAAATTGAACCAACCCTCATGGAGGGTGGAAGGCATGCTGGTTTTCTTCCATGTTGGAAACTGACAGCAATGTGTTGATCAGGGAGCCACACTCGAGGAGAACAACTTGAAATGGGCTAATTTGAACAGGGTGAAGATTTACGTGCAGTGACAAAAGAATGAAGGAATTGTTAGCACAAGGCACAGGCCAGCCTGATGACAAGTGAAACATTAGTGTGTTAACAAGGAGTACGACAGAGAGGAAATATTTGAATATCTACTTATGCAGGCTCATTCTAAAGAAAGGCAACTTTGCCTCTACAAAGTCTTTCAATTGAACTGTAATGACCTGGTATGTGGTCCCTTAAACATATGCTTGGAAAGGAATAGACAAATCGGGAGCACAGGAGCTAAAGGAAACTATTAAGAGTTTGGAGTTTTTAGAGCCTTGAAACCATGGATACAGTCCTGGATAATAGCATGGAGCTCAGGTGGCCCAAAAGGTTCAATCCAGTCTGACGCCCACCAGATGTGGCCTTGGATCAGGTTCATGCCGGATTAGCAACTGGCGTATCACTCAAATAACGTACAGCAATTCTATGGTGGCTCCTAAAATGCCTCTCTTGTTTAGGGTCCCTATGTGAGATGCCAACCTAGGGAAGATAAGACCTTGAAGTTATAGGGGAAGGCAGGGACCAATTTGTGCCTGAAGTGAGAAATGAGGGCCCTTCATGAGCAGAAGTAAGTTTGGAAGTGCGATCATCGCCTGTTCCACAGTGGTAAGCACAGCTTCTATGTGAGTCATGTGCATGGTAATGGCATTTTACACACCTGACAAGTTTATAGTAAAAATATTGGAATTACTTCAATCACTTTATTAAGTGACTGAAGGGGAGTGCGTGTCAAATTTTATTTCTAGTTAGCAGTAGCATACTTTTAAACTACTATTGATTATAGATTTACGTTATAAAATCTGAAGTGAGCTGTCATTTGAGGGCATAAATATATGATGCTTATTTTAGTCAGTTACCTATTTTATCTAAAATAAAGCTGGCTTTCTGGGTCACACATAATTAAAATAAAACTATTTTTTAAACATTTGTCACAAAGGCAAACCAATGTACTACACCATCTTTAAATGGTTGATTTCAGATTGATGAAGCTGCTGCTCTAATTATAAAATTCTTCCCGGATTGTTTTCAATGTGCGTTCCACTCTTGGAATAAGATAGGGATAAAATGGCCACTACTTCCTTTTGAAATTTGATTTTCTGAATTTATACATTGACAGTATTTTTTACCATTACATGACAATAATCAGTTAATATTATTACATTCAGAAATTCTCAATGAGAACATTTATCATGAAATCTATTGATCATTATTAATTTAATTGGACTTCTATGACTTTTAATATAATCAACCCATATTGACTTAACAAATAAGAATCTGTTGTACACATCTGTTGAGAGATAATTTTCCATGTGTCTCATTTTTACATGTCTTGTGAGCAGAGGCACTGACTGCTATTGTTCTTGTGCTATTTTTCTAAGGATTTTTAAAATATTAACCAGCCTTGGAAGATACAGATAGTGTCTCTAGAGCAAAAGGCAGATTTGCTTAATATAATAATAATAATAATAAAGATACTATGTATACCATATTATATTATACCATACCATACCATACCATACCATAATATATTCCTGTAGCACAAATGCGCAGACACGTTTACTGCCCATTATAAAAGACTTGAATTCCCTAAACCCAGTTTTCTTCTCTAATACAACCCACTGCAGGTACAAATGTCACTTGAACCTCTTTGAGTTGCTCTTCGGGAATTAGGCTTGTGGAACTGGAGCAGGAAAATGCGGTTATTCTGGCTACTGTTATTTCTTGAATAACAAAGTCGTTTGTCACTGACCTATGAGTCTCATGACTTTTGACAGAATCCATGGAACTTTGGTGAGCTACCTAATTAGCTTCTAGTTAGGATAAAATCTCAGGCCCTTCATTGTTCTTGACAACTTCGTGAGAAAGACAAAGAACAATGGGACTTCTTTAGGAGGGGAAAAAGGAGACGAGGTTTTCACTCCATGCACACTTTCTGGATTTCCACTTTTGGTATAAATGTGTGTATGTGCCTTAAATTAATATGATTTCCTTAGTTTGTCATAGTCGCGTGTGTGTGTGGGGTGTGTGTGGGATGTGTGTGTATGTGGGGTGTGTGTGTGGGGGGAGGGGATGGGGAGGGGGTGGGGTGGGGTGGGGGGGGTGTGGGTGTGGGTGTAGGGGTGTGGGGGGTGTGTGTGGGGTGTGTGTGTGTATGTGTATGTGTGTGTGTGTGTGTGTGTGTGTGTGTGTGTTTAAGTGTAAGAGAACAGGCTCCCGACAGTTGTTGCAAGGATTCAGGAGCTTAGCTTTTAGAAGCAGCTGGTTGATATCCCCCCACCCCTACCTTGGCTAAGAGAAATCAGAGAATGTACCAGGTAGAAAAAATACATATTATTTTTAACTTTAGGTCTATAGAATATTGAGGAATATTGAAATCAGGTTTGACAGATTTCTGAACTATTCTATAAAATGAACTGCGGGCAGTTCATTTAATAAACCAGGTCAAACTTTCTCTCAAATTCTCTTTGTCTAGAGTGGGCCTGGTGGGTGGAATAGAGGTGGTATGCCTTCTGAAAAGGGGGGATTAGCCCCAAACACATGGTGGGCTTTCAGGAACTCTGGGAAAAAGTCTTCCTGAAATAACTCTTCCATTTGCTCTCAGATGCCTGAAATTCTTTATCACCAAAAGGAAATCCTTTCATCCAATGTTTGTAGTAAAGGATTAAAATGCACATACATTGGGAAAGGTGACCCCTTGCTTAAAATGACACTATGGAATACATGAATAATAGATTCCTGAAAGCAGGCTTTCTGTCTTAAACTGATAGTAAGGTTTAACTTTATAGAGAAGAGAGAAAAGGGGTCATAATGATTTTATTAAGATAATTATCACTAACCTAATCCAGGCTGGCAAGTAGATTTTATCTTGCATGCAAACTCTACTTAATTGTCAGTGGCTTCCTAGAGAGCTGTTCATGAAGAATTCTAGGGCACATCCAGGTTTAGTAAAATTCTGTTGTCAGCTAGCCATGCCTGCCCAAAGTATGGAGGGAGAGTTGACACACATGCTAGATATTTGGAATCTCTAACCTACATTCTTAGTTGCAAATGACTTTCTAAGAGTAAATGTGTCCATTTAGGATATGATAACATCCATCTGTTGGCCAGGAACGGACGTTAAAAATTTATGAAACTTCTTCATTTCTTCCCTTTTCAGTTCCCCTTTCACAGCACATACACATTGTTCTTGCTTCTGAGTTTAATATCCACGTTCTAGCCAAACCAGAAGGTCATAGATATCAGGTGACTGATAAATTGTGATGCATCAAATAAGCCAGCAAGTATCTACTAGTGACTGCTTAAACTGGCTAACTCTACTACTGTTAGAAATATTTTGCCACAAGTGACAGAAATTCAACTTTAGCCAGCTTCACCCAAAAGAGGAAATTCGGCTCTCATTACCAAGAGGGGCAGGGTGTGGCCTCGGAGCTTGCTAGAACCATGGATTTGAATACCCTCAGGATGCCCCTCGTTTCTTACTGCTGCCAGTTTTTGCTTTTCTACTTAATTTTCGTAAACAGACATTCTCTATGACACTGGCACCAATAAAATTAGTGACTTTTGGATTACCTTATCTTTTCAGTTTTACCATCAAACAGAAAGGGGATCTCATTTCTTAGTCCCAATTAGAGAAAAAAAAATAGTGACAAAGGACCAAAGACTTTGGACCGTGTCATGGTTACTATGATTGACTTTACTTGGCTTAAGAATATCCCTGGATATACCTGTGGCCAGGAAGGTTTGTCTGTAAGATTATATCAGCTCCCTCTTGAACCGCAAAGTTAAAAGAAATCTTTCCCAGAAAGTGGAAGAGTTCTGCTCTTCCTACTTATTCAGTTGATGAGCAGTCAAAATCAGTGTCTTATAGTAAGTGTCTTATTAATTCCTAGATAACGTAGACAATTTTGATCAGAGACGGAAATCTTATCTAGAAGAGTTGTGTTTTATTTCTCTAAAACAAAAAGGAGTATGCTAATTTTCTTAAGAAAAACTTTAATAGCGTTCTGTCAAATACAAAGAAATGTATCTCTTTTTTTGTAGCATGGCCTAAAGGGCTTTAAGGAGTCCTGTTCTCTACCTGTCTTTTGAGTCTATTTTCTACCATTCCCTATCACTCCAAATGCCTTTCCTCCCATAAGTCTATCTGTCCTCCCGCTACTCAATCATTCATCAAATAAACTATGGTTTTTTCCTGTGTTCATGCTTTCGCCTCTCTGTCTAACATGACAAATGTTCTCAACTTAGAGAATTTCTACTAATTCTTCAAGATCTGGCTTAAAAATGTTCTCTTCTGGGAAACCTCGAATATTCCGTTTCGTCCCTTGCCCTACCACACAAGGAATTACTTATTCTCTTTTCCATCCTCAGGAGTGCTTTACTTTTTATTTTATAACATATTGCCTTGTATTTTAATAGCTTTATTGATACATGATCTATAAGCTATATACTATAACATTTACCTGTTTAAATGTATACTCACAGAATTGTGCAGGCATATCATCTAGATTTAGAACATTTTTATTGCCCCCAAACCCTACTGCTCATTCTCAGTGACTCTGCACCCTCCCTTCCACCTCCACCTGCCGCTTCTTCCCCCTAGACAACCACAAATCTACTTTCTTTCTCTGTAGATTTGCCTATCCTGGGCATTTCGTAAAAACAGATAAATATATGTGGTCTTTTGTCACTGACTTCTTTCAGTTAGAATGCTTTTGAGGTTTAGCTATGTTGTAGCATGTATCAGTAATTCATTTTTTTTCTTGATGAGTACTAGTCCATTGTATGACTATATCACGTTTAATTTATTCATTTATCAGTAGATGGACATTTGGATTGTTTCCATTTTCAGCTATTATGAATAAAAGCTGCTATGAATATTTGTGTACAAGTTTTTGTATAGATATAAGCTTTTATTTCTCTTGGGTGATACCTGGATAGTGTGGTAATTCTATATTTCACATTTTGAGGAACTGCCAAAATCTTTTCCAATCTGGCTGCACCATTTTATATTCCCACCAGCAATGTATGAGGGCTACAGTTTCCACATATCATAGCTCGTATCTTTATTATTATTCACATATATCTCTTCCAATAGACTGAAGAATGGGCTCTATTATGAGCTGGCTTTCATTCATCTTTATATCATCAGGATTCTCTAAAAATATGTAAAAATTAGAGGAGAGAAGAAAGACTGAGTCTGGATATAACTCAATAATTTAAAATTAATCTAAAATTTTTTGTTGTTTTCCATGAACTAATTTTTCCTGACATTCTTAACAGGATGGGTTTTAGTGTGCTATTTAACCAGATTGCCACACATATTATTATTTGTATTTAATATCTTAAAATAATAACTTCGTCAATATTTTCTCAGGATTTTGACCAAGGTGTCATGAGAATGTGAAGTTGCAATATCATTTCTGGACTTGGTTTTTTTTTTTTTTTTTTTAAGTAAGTCATATTCAAATGACTGTGTCCTTAGAAGTGATTTCATTAAGGAAAGGCAAATTTACGTTCAGCAGTGGTTGTGAGAAAGAAACACAAGAGAATTTAGAAAATATAAATAATGTAAACTATTTAATTTTTCTCAATTAAAAGCTTTTTTTTTTACATCTTTATTGGAATATAATTGCTTTACAATGGTATGTTAGTTTCTGCTTTATAACAAAGTGAATCAGTTATACATATACATATGTTCCCATATCTCTTCCCTCTTGCGTCTCCCTCCCTCCCACCCTCCCTATCCCACCCCTCTAGGTGGTCACAAAGCACCGAGCTGATCTCCCTGTGCTATGCGGCTGCTTCCCACTAGCTATCTATTTCATGTCTGGTAGTGTATATATGTCTATGCCACTCTCTCACTTCGTCACAGCTTACCCTTCCCCCTCCCCGTGTCCTCGAATCCATTCTCTAGTAGGTCTGCGTCTTTATTCCCGTCTTACCCCTAGGTTCTTCATGACCTTTTTTTTTCTTAAATTCCATATATATGTGTTAGCATACAGTATTTGTCTTTCTCTTTCTGACTTACTTCACTCTGTATGACAGACTCTAGGTCCATCCACCTCATTACAAATAGCTCAATTTCGTTTCTTTTTATGGCTGAGTAATATTCCATTGTATATATGTGCCACATCTTCTTTATCCATTCATCCAATGATGGACACTTGGGTTGTTTCCATCTCCGGGCTATTGTAAATAGAGCTGCAATGAACATTTTGGTACATGACTCTTTTTGAATTATGGTTTTCTCAGGGTATATGCCCAGTAGTGGGATTGCTGGGTCATATGGTGGGTTTTTTTGTAGTTTTTTAAGGAACCTCCATACTGTTCTCCATAGTGGCTGTACCAATTCACATTCCCACCAGCAGTGCAAGAGTGCTCCCTTTTCTCCACACCCTCTCCAGCATTTATTGTAAAAGCTTTTAAATAATATTCTCTTGCACAATATACATTGAACTTAGCCATGGCCTTGTCTGTTTTACAGAAAATTTTCAGAATTTACATAGATGGTATGAATTACACACAAGTTCAGAGGGGTGACTTTATAATATGTACAATTCCGTACTGCAATCTTCGTCTTGCAAGAAGGCACGGGTGACTTACAAACTCTTCTGTCCAGGACCAAGACATCAATCAGTCAATCATCAGGATTTATTGATCATGTCACAGAGTATTGGTGCACTCTATAAGCATCTTTGGGAAAATAACTAAAACAAATTTTTAGTGCAGTGAAAAAGAGGCTCAGAAATTGTTGTGACTACAAATTTGGTTTTAAAAATATTTCAAAATGCTTTACATTGTAATGACTGAATACTTGACTGTACTAGATGTATATCTACAAGTCTCCATGTTGTTTCACGATAAATTGTTCTAATTTTGTGTCATTGATTTTAACAAATTGACACTTAACTTTTATAGGTTTAATATTTTCCCAAACCTTCAGCTGTGTAAGGACGTGCTCTTGATAGTAAATCTTCAATGTAATCCTATGGAATTCCAGCACGGCTATGTCAGATTTTCAGAATCAATTTTTCTTGGAGGTCTGACTTGAATGATATTACAGTATAGAAAGAGAATTAATTATCTTTACAGTGAAAAAAAAAAGATTCTAGGTTAGCAAATCCACATTCCCCCACATCTGTCCACCTCTTATAGTAAAATGAACCCTGGTTCTGAAATTTCCTTATTATATTTTAATCTAATTTTCTTTTTTTTTTTTTTGAGTACAGATATTGAAATGAATCACATAGCTCTTCATCACTGGGGTTTAACATAAAACAAAAATTTCCCCAGTGGCAAGACCAAGGAAAGGTGTAGAGTTTACAAAACATAATTTTTATATACTGTTTTTTTCTCTTAATCAATACAGAATGAATTCAGACAGCTTTGTTCTATCCAAAATATATGAAAATGCCTATTGTTAATCTACAAGTGAATTTTTCTAGCTTGCTACCTAAAGTTCTTAAAAATACGGAGAAAAATAATGTGTTTTAGGCAAGTACTCTTGAGACATAATTTGAAACATAATTCAATCAAAATCCTTTCAAACAATCATTTCCTTTAGTTATATTATGGTGTTGAATCATATAATAATTTATCACACTTTTAATAGCAAAAAGTGGATTAGCCAGGAAAAGTACTTTAAGAGTCATGCAACTCAGATTTTGATTTTATGGCTAAGAAAATACCATTCATTTTTTAAGGTCTTCTTTTCAATGAGAATTCAAAATCATATTGTGCAACAACATTTAACACAATTAGAATATAGATCAAAATGAATAATTCCTGTTCTTTTGTATTATATTGCTTAATTGGTTGTTCATAGGTGACCTACCTATGTGGGAACTAGGTTATGAATTTTTATTGCTCTCATCTACTTTGATCAATTTATAATTGCTATGTTTCATGAGTTTACAATGTGGATAGAGTTAGTGTGTCTCAATCTGCAAATTCATTTTTAAAAAAACAGGTAACAATTCTAAATCAATTACTTAGAAATTTAACTTGGAGCCAGTTGTCACACAGAGAAGCCATTTTACTTCACCGTAATACTGTGCATTTGCCATTGTTCTGTGTGGGGTCTTTTGCATATTCTCCACACTTATAAAGATGGTTATTATATGTACAATTTCAGGAAGATTAATACAGGTCTGAAAATTCAAGTGTGTAATAAGTACTGCCTGGTAAACTACAAATACTTCTATGTAAAATTAGTCTTGCGCTTGGTTTGCAGTTGGTCACCTTTTCATTTCTATATAATCCTTTCCTTTACAACAAAAACATGAGCATTTCATTTGTTCATTCGTTCACTGATTGGATATTCATGAGTACCTACTATATGCCAAGCATGATTCTAGGCACTGGAAATAGTGAGGTGAATCAGAAAGGCAAGTTCTCAGCTCTCATGGAGCTTACAGGCTAATGGGAGAGACAGACAGCCAATTAACAAAAGAACAATAAATTAAAAAGTGCTGTAAGAACTAAACAAGGTAATGTGGAAAAGGGAGTTTGGGGTGTTTCATGAAAGGTGATAGTTAAGAATGGCCATTCTCAGTAGATGTCATCTGAACTGAGCCCTCAAAAATGAGAAGAAAGCTGGCAAAGATCTTAGGAAATTTCCTTCCAGAGGAAACAGCAAAGTAAAGATTCTGTGCCTGTGATTTACCATCATTTGCATTTACTTAGCTAAGGTTCTTTCCATAAACATTTTACTCATGCTAATAGAGCATAATTGTGTCTGTAATTATTAATTTTACTCAGAGGATTGTGTAGTTTGGAGGAAAGATTAATTGATGATCTTTATGTATATTTATTTGCAAGGATAACATGCTGTGTTTTACTGGTACAAATAGCAGGTAGGGTTGAACTTACCTGAGTTTTCAAACTAGATCGCCTGGAGATTTGTGGTGCTGAGAGGCATCATATAGAGAGCAGTAGGAGAAAATGGCTTTGGGGGATGAGAAGAGAAACCAGAAAAAAGGCCAGGCTCTGGTCTAAAACAACATTTACTTTTTTTTTCCTTTACTCTCTTACTTTGATGATTTTTTTCTTGCCATAGTAGTAAGTAGGATATTTTGACAGGCACTTAAAAAGAGGGGTGCCAGCTAAAAATGAGTGAGTCAGTGGGTGACTCACTGCAGGACTGGTGAGGAAGCAGGTATTGACCACGTTTAGAGGCAGAAAGGGCCGTGGCTTCGTGAGCCCAGTGCTGCTGATAACCCTGACCTTCTTGTTTCTCTGTTGGAAAAAAATTGTAGGGCTGAATTGCTCTCAACCATGTTCTAAGGGGGAAAAAAGGTAGTGTTTGAAGCACTGTACTTTTTCTTTTGCTTTATTTTATTTTTAAATTTCTCCTTATTGGGCTTCCCTGGTGGCGCAGTAGTTGAGAGTCCGCCTGCCAATGCAGGGGACATGGGTTCGTGCCCCGGTCCGAGAAGATCCCACGTGCCGCGGAGCGGCTAGGCCCGTGAGCCATGCCATGGCCGCTGAGCCTGCGCGTCCGGAGCCTGTGCTCCGCAACGGGAGAGGCCCCAACAGTGAGAGGCCCGTGTACCGCAAAAAAAAAAAAAAAATTTCTGCTTATTGGTACAGCTTTTTACATCATGGTTGTGAAAATTGTTCCATAATGTCAGGCTTCTCTGTATGTTTTCTTATCTTGAAAAATAGTAATGAATAATGACAATTTTTTCCAGTGTCTTATCACTCTATTACAACCAATTATACGTAGTCACAAGCCACTCTTTTTAATGCATAATGCTTTTGAATAGTGTTAGTCTTAAACTAGATATCTTGCTCCATAGCTGGAATTGTAGGGACTGTTTTTGAATGTTCTCTGGAACATTTCTTACAATTCAAATAAGGCTAGCCAATACCACTGTTTCCTCAAATCTTCCTTGTGTTGAGATTCCTTTTCAGCCTCCTGAACTTCAATATTGCTAGTAACTGGCAAATTCTAAGAGGTATAAAAATATATGTATGCTCTGTATGAAGGACCTGAGAGGATTATGCATGCATTTTCAAAATTTATACTCTGTAAAGTATTTCTTTGTCATAGGGTTCCTTGCTCTAGGTGATTATTTATTAATCTGGGACAGTGTAAACTCCTGGAGAAAGGGTCTGTGGGTTATTCATCTTTCAATGCCCAATGGATAGCCCAGATTCTGGCTCAAAGGCAGATTCTTAATAAATGTTTATGTGATTCATAATCATACATGTTCTGCCATCTTCTTATAGAACAACTTTCATCAACCAAAGTATATATATATCTTTGTAAGTGAAGTATCTCATAAAATCAATTATCTGATGCATAGTTTTGCTGTGTTTTCCTCTTTTTGTAACTGAATTGTTGCAAGTGATAAGCACTAAGGTCACTGAAATGACATTAATGACTGCCTCATTGTTTCAGTTATATAGTCTCCAATATGTGCATTTTATTTACAACACCATTCATAGGTCTTATAATAATTGGCAAAAGACCACAAATATGGTTCCCATTACCCTGAATATCTTTCAGAACTCACCTTGTGAGTGACTCCTTAAACATGGATCCTCCTCTGCCTTTCCCCACCAGCCAGAGCCCTCTCAGTTTCACCCAGACTAATTTTACCAAAAAAAAAAAAAAAGACTCAATCAATTGGCAAGTGATTACAGGTCATTAGCTTCTTGCTGGGTTAATTAGAAGTCATTAACTTTAAGGGTTAAGACACACCGAATATCCTTGCCTTGAGTTTCTGAACTCAATTTGAAGCTATACATGAAAGAGAACTTTTAAATATCCTTAGGAGAATATATTTAAAAAGTAATACAAGTTAAATCCTGAAAAGTCCCAGTGGAGTTCCAAAATAAATAAATAAACATACAAAATTAAAAACTCATTTTTGAAAAATGTGACCTCCTATTGAGCTGGATGCTAGCCAAAAAGACTGTTGGATCAATTCCTGTTAACCAAGGTAGTTTTCCCAGAGGCAACCAGGTACTAAAGTTCCAGCTCCTTTGCCCTAGAAATGTCTTGGCTATGGAGCACTTGTAGAATCACCCAGTGTTACCTGCAGAACACACACCCAAACACACACACACACACACACACACATTCACACACAAATACCCATACACACCTAATTTCTTTACTTGATAACATGAAAATAAAAGGCAGAATAGAGCTAAAGATGGAAAGACAATCTTTGGAAGGTATTTGCTTTATTCTACATACTTAAGTCTGTACTTAGCATTTGATAACTTATATACTCATTCCTAGTATAGTTAAGCTAACTTTTGTTAGGCATTCACTGGGCATTTGAATTATTAGATTTAATAGTTCTATAATAGTATTAATGTCTGTATGCTAAGAAATTTATTCATTCAGAGAAGAAGTTAGTATGAAAATTTGATAAAGAGATTTGAAACTGTAGTGATTTTAGACATTAAAACCATGTTATGAAAATTTACAATTTTGGTTCAAAGCCTACCTACAATTAGAATTTGAATCTCACGCTCACTCGTTGTATGTATCTACCTCAAAAAAAGTATGTATTGAACACATGCTATGTTTTCATTAGCTGAAAATAATTATAGATTATTGATTAAAATGATAAACTAAGGGGCTTCCCTGGTGGTGCAGTGGTTGAGAGTCCGCCTGCTGATGCAGGGGACCACGGGTTCATGCCCCGGTCCGGGAAGATCCCACATGCCGCAGAGCGGCTGGGCCCGTGAGCCATGGCCACTGAGCCTGCACGTCCGGAGCCTGTGCTCCGCAGCGGGAGAGGCCACGGCAGTGAGAGGCCCGCGTACTGCAAAAAAAAAAAAAAAAAAAGATAAACTAGGGAATTGGACAATCCTGGTTTTGAAGAATCTCCCAACCAAGCATTGGATTTTCTACATATACAATCCTGACGTGATTTAAGTTTACTTTCTTTCCAATCTTTATAACTTCATTTATTTTCCTTGCTTAAGTGAACTGGATAACACCTCTGGTACGATGCTGGTAGTGGTGTTAGTGAACATCTTAGTCTTATTCCCAAATTCATGGAGAAAGTGTTCAAATTTTCTCCAATAAAAATGATGTTGCCACCATAGTTTTTTGTAGATGATCTTTTTCAGATTGAGAAAGATAATTGAAAAGTACCTAGAATAGAAGTTACCAGAGTGTGTTGCTATTGGTGTGGTACTGTTTTGTAAACATTCTCTTTCATTTTCTATATATACCTAAGTAAGTATAAACACACACACACAATGTGAGTTTTTGGCTTTAAAAGAGTTTGAAAGCTATTGCCCTAGAAGAACTGAATTCAAAACAATTATCTCTGTAACCTTGCTGTTGTTGCCCTTTCTTGCCAATTCATCATTGTACCTACACCTTCTGTTCTACCAAACTTCATGTTTAGTAAGATGCTTCTTGTATCAAAGCACAGTATGCTTATATACAAACATACAACCAGAAAACAGGGCTCAAAGACTGTTATAAACTTCTGTAACCTTTATCCGGGTCAAAAATATTAGAACCTTAGACATTTCCTCTTTATTCCTTCCCAGTCTCTGATTCTCTTTCCAAATAACCGCTATCCTGACCTCTAACATCACTGATTACTTTTGCCTGTTTCGATCTTCCTATAAATTTATATACATAAATGCTCTTGTATGCCTGATTCTCTCTGTCATCTTTTGCTCAATGTTAGATCTATGAGGTCCATCCACGTTACAGTGAGTAGCATGATTTTGTTCATTTTCATTGTTGGATGGTATTCTTTTGTATAACTATCTGTAAGTCTATCTGTTATACTATTGATGTGCATTTGGGTTGAATACATTTTTGGTTATTATAAATAATGTTACTATAAATATTCTTGTACATATCTTTTAATAAATGTAGGTGTACATTTTTCTTAGACATATATTAGAAGTGGAATTTCTCAGTTTTAGATGTTTCACTAATATTAGCTTTAATAGACCCTGCCAAATTGTTCCTCAAAGTGGTGTCACTAATTTACTCTCCTATCAAAAAATATGTGAGAGTCTTTGTTCCTACATAACCTTGACAACACTTAACTACTATAATTTTTTATATTAAATTTAAATAAATTATATTTATTCTGATAGGTGTTTAGCCCTATCTCTATCCTTAACTGTGGCAAAACGAAACCAAAACCAAAACAAAAGCTAAACACAATTTTCACTCTGTAGTTTCACTGTCATTGGTGTTGTTTGATTTACTGGTGTTGAACAGAATATTATAATTTTAATGTAATTTAATTTTAAAATATTTTCCTTTATCTTTAATGCTTTTTGTGTTCAGTTTAAGTAGTCTTTGCCTAGACCAAGATCATTCAAATATCCTCCTGTGTTTACTTCAAGAAACTCTATTATTTTATAATTAACATTTAGATCTATAATTGATCTAAACTTATTCTTGCATATAATGTGAATTAGGTGTACAGATTATATATATATATATTTTTTTTTTTTTTCCAATTTCAGTTTTTGAAAGGTTTGTACATTTTCCTCTGAGATCAAGTGCTACCTTTGCCATAAATTTAGTTCCATCTACGTGTGTCTATTCTGGACTCTATTATGTTCAGTTTGTGTATTTTTTTTCTCCTTACATCAAGCCATATTGTTTTAATTGCTGTAACTTTGTAATGTCTGGAAATACAAAGTTAAGCTCCTTAGCTTTGGTTTCCTCCTTAAAGGTTGCTTGGCTGACTTATTGTTTCAGCCATGACTGACTAGCTTGTAAGACTCTCTTGCTGACAACAAAGTGAAACCTTGACAAAATATAGAAAACAGCTCTTTGAATACATTGCAGAGCAAGGGCACAGAGAGTACTTGAGAAAAAGAAATCAGAAAATTACCTTGGTTTATTCCCTCAGGGCAATAGCCCAAGCAGATAATAAGAGCTTCACTGTGCTCTGGAGGCAAAGGTAGGTAACTGAAATTATTAAAACCTGAGGGTCAGAGACAGAAAACCACAACAGTGAGCCCCTGAATTTGAAGACACATTTCTCTTAAATCTTTTCTACTTACCCACATCTTTACCATTTCAGGTATTTGCTCTTGTTTCCTTTCAAGTTTTCCTTAGGTGTTATTTTCCTTTATTCTGAAGAATTCCTTTACTGTTTCTTGTAGTGAAGATTTACTGGCAGTGGATTCTCTCAGGTTTTGTTTATTTGAATCTCTAACTCATAATTTGAAGGATACTTTTATTAGAAAAAAGAATATTATAATTCTGGTAGTTTTTTTTTTTCTTAAAACCTTTTAAAGATGCCGTTCCATTGTCTTCCGTACTTTATTGTTTTTGATGAGAAGTAAGCTCTCAATTAAATCATTGTTCCTCTCTATAAAAAAATTGTCTTTTTCTCTGGCTGCTTTTAAGATATTTTGTTTATTTTTGATTTTCAGCAGTTTGATTAAATGTGCCTAGATGTGGCTGTCTTTGCATTAATCTTGTTCTGGGTTTGCTGCAGTTCTTGGATCTGTGTTGATGGTTTCTATCAAATATGAAAAAAATTTGAGATATCATTTTTTTCAAGAATTTTTTTGACTTCTCTCTGGCACAAAACATACATGAATATTATATTGCTTAATGTCATTCCACAAGTAACTGCACTTTAAAAAAATATTCTATTCTCTGTTCTTCAAATTGGATAATTTCTAATTTTTTGTCTTTAATTTCATTGTCCTTTCTTCTCTGGTCTCCAGTCTACTGTAAAGTTCATCTGATGAATTTTTATTTCAGATAGTGTAATTTTCAGTTCTAGACTTTTCCATTTGATTCTTTATAATAGATTTAATTACTGTGCTGAGATTCCTCATATATTTACTTACTATGCCACCTTTTCCTTTAAATTCTTAAAAATATTTATTATACTTGGTTTAAAATTATTGTTTGCTAATTTCAGTATTTCATTTTAAATATTACACATCTTCTGTCTATGAAAGGATAGACTACTATTTACATTTATTTTGTGCATTCATGACATTTTTCTTAAGTTTTTCAATATTTCTGGGCCACAAATTTCACCTGAGAGTTTTTTCAAATCTCAAAAAAAATTCCAATATATTTATTGAAAAAAATCTGCATATAAGTGGACCGGCACAGTTCAAACTCATGTTGTTCAAGGATCAACCGTATACTAAAGTAAACATGTTGACTTTTTGGTATGCTTAGAATCCTTGCTTCTCACTGAAAATGTTCATAAAGGCACCCATATCATCAAATGAAAATGGAAAGCAATGTTCTAGAGCTTTGTTAAAAAATTCTAAGTGTCTTCCTCTTCATAAATAATGATAATTTAGAGAGCAGGCAGACAATAAATTTCCAAAACAAAAAACTAATTTGGTGTCATAAAAATATAATTGAGCTCTGGATCAGAAGTTTTGAGTTCTACTAAAAATGAACTATAATCCTGTAGGCTTCAGTTTTGTTATCTATAAAGTGAATGGATTAGATTAAACCATTTTGAAGATCTAATTTAGACTCAAAATACCATGATTCTATAATAATTATGTTTTCATTTTTTAAGTTGGGTCCAAAGACAGGTGAAAAATAGAAAGGAATCACCAGAAGCAAGAATGGGGATCTCACAGTGAGTTTCATAAGCCAGAGGAGATCCTGCAACCCATAGGTATTTTTTCTTGCCTAAAGGTATAAGACATGTGGATGAATCAGAACAGAGTATCTTAATTCCTAATTTATATTGAATACAGGATCTGTGAATGCAACCATATATACTGTTTTCTGGGTAGTTTCTGTGGTTGCCTCATGATTAGTAGCATGTGTGGATTAGCATAAAGGGATTTCGTTTTTTTGAGAGCTTGGAGACATTATCTGATTATTTAACACTTCTTTGATTGATGCTGAAACCAGATAATAGTAACCTGGTATTTGTCACTATTCAAATCTTACTTCAAGTGCTCAGTGTAATCCTCATAATCTTAGCAAAGAGTTACAATAAAGATCAAGCTAACACCTGACAACGTTTCAACATTTCATTTGTTTTTAAAATACAAAGCAAACATTCAGATTGAATTATTGCCTTAATCCACATGGATCACTTCAGTCATGGGCAAACTAGGTGAAAGTCAGCAAGACTCAATACTACAGCTCTCAAAAGATTTTGCTACTCTAATGTTTAATAATATAACTTCAGACTGCACACATTTTTTTTTTTTTTTTTTTTTTTATTCACAAGGTTTAAAAAAAGCGACTTCCAACATGTGGACCCTTTAGTCATCCTGTAAAGGTAACTGGGAGGGATGTATCAGACAGAGATTAAGTATTTGTCCTGGAGTCTCTCATTGACTGAAAAGTGAAATTCCCAAGGAGTTATTTTGGCTCCAGGATAGGTTTTTTAGCAATTATCACAGAGCTGGCTGCACTTAGCCCCAAGTAGGCCAATTAATTGTCATGACCCAGAAGGGAGCATGGAAATGGAAATATTAGAAAGCAAACCCCTCAATTTTCACATCCTAATCACAGCAGTCTGATTTCTAGAAAGACTTTTATAAAAGCAGTTTTGTATTTCTCCAGATCCTTTCAGGCAAATAACCCCAGGGCTCTGATTTCTGCATCCATTTTCTGTAGCCACTGTGGAATGTACCGTCTTTTAACAAGCCCAAGTAGAGCTGTACTGTTTTTTATGAAACAAACTTTCATTTGTAAAACAAAATATAATCTTAGAAATGGGGAGTTTGCAGGACACCCAGATCACAGCCTTGCAACTCTCCCTACATGGTGAAGATTTTTCCATAGTGGTGTTCAAGCGGCTATCTGAAACAAAAAGTACCATTTCATTTTCCCCTGTGACACCAGGTCGTGGAGTTATTCTAACGTGCTCTGAGAATTAAAGGAGAGAAATTAGAGCCTCTTTCTTTTTTCTATCTACTCCTATGGGCTGGACTCATGGTACAGTGAACTGGGCCTTGAAATACAGTTCAAATAACTTTAGGATCAAAAATATCACGGTATTGGGCTTCCCTGGTGGCGCAGTGGTTGGGAGTCTGCCTGCCGATGCAGGGGGCGCGGGTTCGTGCCCCGGTCCGGGAGGATCCCACGTGCCGCGGAGCGGCTGGGCCCGTGAGCCATGGCCGCTGGGCCTGCGCGTCCAGAGCCTGTGCTCCGCGGCGGGAGAGGCCACAGCAGTGAGAGGCCCGTGTACCGCAAAAAAAAAAAAAAAAAAAATCACGGTATTAAGCACATCTGTAAAAATGGCATATGGCAAAAAGGCATATAGGTTGGTTATAAGTGTCTGTAAGTGGACTAAGTATTATAGAAGTCAAATATTTCCAGAGACAATGGCCTAACTTGGTGACTTCCCCATTATTCTCTGGGTTTATCAGAATGGTATAAGCCCATGCTAGTGCATGAGATTATTTGTTGTATAGACTGACATTAATTTTTATTTTATTTTTTAAAATTAATTTATTAATTAATTTATTTTTTGGCCGCATTGGGTCTTCATTGCTGTGCGTGGGATTTCTCTAGTTGCGGTGAGGGGGGCTACTGTTTGTTGCGGTACGTGGGCTTCTTATTGCAGTGGCTTCTCGTTGCGGAGCACGGGCTTTAGGCACGTGGGCTGCAGTAGTTGTGGCGCATGGGCTCAGTAGTTGTCGCTCACAGGCTCTAGAGCACAGGCTCAGTAGTTGTGGTGCACTGGCTTAGTTGCTCCGTGGCATGTGGGATCTTCCTGGACCAGGACTCGAGCCCGTGTCCCTCCATTGGCAGGCGGATTCTTAATCACCGAGCCACCAGGGAAGTCCCTAGACTGACATTAATTTTAGATAAAGAAAAGTCTCTACAGTTATTCCAATCTGGTTAAAACTTTTCAGAGAGATTATTCTTAAGGCTCTATTCCTTTCCTTCTTTTGTTTGCTGGAACATTGCTAGATTTAGTTTTCTCTCAAAATATGGATTTATAATAATTAAAAATGTATTTTATGTTATGTAGTGACTCACAGTGAATTAATGATTAAATTTATGGCAAGAGAAACAGTAAGTTGATCAGCATAGATTGGCATTTTTAATCAATTAAAGCATGTATATATTAGCCTGGGTTAGTCCACTATATAACAGAATTACTCACAAATTTATGAAGTACAAGGCTGTCAAAATTTACCCTCCACCAGTAAATCAGGCTGGCCCTGAGCATGTGTTTTTCTTTTAATTATCACTTAATAGTAATTCTGGGCTTTGCTTTTAAAGAATATTGGCAACATAACTTGGCATAGAAGTTGGCATACTTTATTTATTGGCAAGTTCCATCTAGCTTCTTTCCTGTATTGTTGTTTCTTTAAACAAATCTCTCAATATTCACAGAATTAGATCAATTAGAATTGGAAAAATTTTCATGGATGATTGAGACTTTCCTCTGACTCATGACAGATTACTGTCTACAGATTTTTTTCTTATTGTTTGGCCTGGTTTTATGACAACACTAAGAGTAATGTATGTGACATCACTTTCTTTTTTCAAACTCATGTCAATCCAGGATTCCCTAGTTAAGTAATGACTATTTTTAATATTTCTGTTTTGTTTCTCATTACATATTTTTCCAAATTGGAGTCTGTTAAAATTACATTTAATAACTGTTTTCTTTTTGGTTTCTAGGTTTTCACATTCCACCAAAGAAATTGCATATGGTAGTGTTGCTGGGGAGCCCATCCAATTTATGGGGTTATGGAAAGATCTACAGAATCATTTCATTGTAAATTATTAAGTTGCCAGAATTTCTTTCTAGAGCAAAGTGGAATAGAAATGCATAAACAGATGAAACTTTTTTACCTCTAAGATGAACCAAAGTTTTAGGACTGATCTTTCCACTCTGCTGTCCTTTCTTTCTTCATGGGTCCTCCTCCCACACCTATACTGATGTCACATTGAAATTTATGCTAATTGAGGGACCCGGAACTCCTCTCTCAAGCTTGCATGGCTTTGCACATTCCTTTCTCTCTTCCTGAGACAGTCTTCCCGTTATTTTTAAAAAAGAATTTACTTATTCATTTTTCACAATTTTATTGAGGTATAATCGGCACACAATAAACCGCACATATTTAATGTACGCAATTTGATGAGTTTTTGTTTTCCAATTTTATTGATATATAATTGACATATAACATTGTGTAAGTTTAAGATGTAGAAACATAATGATTTGATATATGTATTTACTACAAACTGATTAGCACAATAAGGTTAGTTAACACATCCATAACCTCACGTAATTGCCACTGTTTTCTGGTGAGGAATTTTGAGATTTACTCTTTACTCTCTCACAACTTTGAAATATGCAATACAGTAGTGTTAACTATGGTCACCATGCTCTATATGACATCCCTAAAGTTTATCTAATAACTAGAAGTTGGTGCCCTTTGGCTATCTTTACCCATTGCTCCCACATCCCTCCCTGCCTCTGGTAACCACCAAACTGTTCTCTTTTTCTGTGAGTTTGGCTTTTTTAGATTCCATATGTTAAGTGAGATCATACAATATTTATCTCAATGTGTGACTTATTTCACTTAGCACAATGCCCCTTAGTTTCATCTGCGTTGTCTCAAATGGCAGGATTTCCTTTTTTATGGCTGAGTAATATTCCATATATATATATATATATATATATATATATATATATATATCACATTTTCTTTATCAATTTGTTCATCAGTGAACACTTAGGTTATTTCCATGTCTTGGCTATTGTAAAAAATGTTGCAGTGAACATGGAGGTGCAGATATCTCTTCAAGATGGTGATTTCATTTCTTTCAAATATATACCCAGAAGTGAGATTGCTGGATCATATGTAATTTTATCTTTAATTTTTTGAGGACCCTACATACTGTTTTCCATAGTGGCTGCACCAATTCACATTCCCACCAACAGATAAGGGTTCCCTTTTCTCCACATCCTCATCAGTACTTTTTCTCTCGTCTTTTTTTTTTTTTTTTTTTTTTTTTGCGGTACGCGGGCCTCTCACTGTTGCAGTACTTTTTCTCTCTTGTCTTTTTTTTTTTTTTTTTTTTTTTTTTTGCGGTACGCGGGCCTCTCACTGTTGCAGGCTCTCCCGTTGTGGAGCGCAGGCTCAGCAGCCATGGCTCACAGGCCCAGCCGCTCCGCGGCATGTGGGATCTTCCCGGACCGGGGCACGAACCCGTGTCCCCTGCATCGGCAGGCGGACTCCCAACCACTGCGCCACCAGGGAAGCCCCTCTCTTGTCTTTTTGATCATAACCATTCTAACAGGTATAAAGTGCTATCTCACTGTGACTTTAATTTGCATTTCCCTGATGATTACTGGTATTGAGCATTTTTTCATATAGCTGTTGGTCATTCAGATATCTTCTTTGGAAAAATGTCTATTAAGGTCCTTTGTCCATCTTATTATTTGTGGACTTTTTGTTTGTTTTTTGCCATTGAGAAGTATGATCTCCTTATCTATCTTGGATATTAGCCTGTTATTGGATATACAGTCTGCAAATATTGATATTTTCTTCTCTTTTGTAGGTTCATTTAGTTGATTGCTTCTTTTGTTGTGTAACTTTTTCATTTGATGTAATCCCACTTGTTTATTTTTGCTTTTGGTGTCATGTCCATTACATCTTTGCAAAGAGTAATGTCAAGGAGATTTCCCCTATGTTTTCTTCTAGGAGTTTTTTGGTTCCGGACCTTGCATTTAAGTCTTTGATCCATTTTGAGTTAATTTCTGTGAGTGGTGTAAGATAAGGGTCTAGTTTCATTCTTTTGTGTGTTAAGATGTAGTTTTCCCAGCATCATTTATTGAAGAGACTATCATTTTCCAATACAGTATTTTTGGCTTCCTTGTCAAATTAATTGACCATACATGCTTGGGTTTGTCTCTGGGCTCTCAACTCTGTTCTTTTGGTCTATGTGTCTGTTTTTATGCTAGTATTGTACTGTTTTGATTACTATAGATTTGTAAATAGTTTGAAATCAGGGAGCCAGCTTTGTTCTTCTTTCTCAAGATTACTTTGACTATTCAAGATCTTATGTTTATCTCCATATAATTTTTAGGATTGTTTTTGCTTCTGTAAATAATGCCATTGGATTCTTGATAGAGATTGCATTGAAATTATAGATAGCCCTTGGGTAGTATGGGCATTTTAACAATATTAATTCTTCTAATACATGTACACAGAATATCTTTCCATTTATTTGTGCCTTTTTCAATTTCTTTCTTATAGTTTTTTGTGTACAGATCTTTTATCTCCTTGTTTAAATTTATTCTTAATTATTTTACTCTTCTTGATGCTATTGTAAATGAGATTGTTTTATTTCTTTTTCAGATAGTTCGTTGTTAGTGTACGGAAACACAACTGATTTTTGTATGTTGGTTTGGTATCCTGCAACTTCACTGAATTCTGGTATTAGTTCTAAAAATTGTTGGTGGATTCTTTAGGATTTTCTATATTTAAGATCATGTCATCTGCAAACAGGGACAATTTCACTTTTTCCTTCTCAATTTGGGTACGTTTTATTTCTTTTTCTTGCCTAATTGCTCTGACTAGTACTTCCATTTCTATGTTGAGTAGGAGTGGTGAGAGTGGGCTCCTTTATCTGTTCCTGATTTTAGAGGAAAAGCTTTTAATCTTTCACTGTTGAGTATGATGTTAGCTGGGGGCTTGTCTTACGTGGCCTTTATTATGTTGAGGTACGTTTCTTCTATACCTAAATTGTTAAGAATTTTTATCATGAATGGATGTTGAATTTTGTCAGATGCTTTTTTTGCATCCATTGAGGTGATCGTATGATTTTTATTTCATTCTATTAATGTGGTATAACACACTGGGTGATTTGCATCCTGATATCCCAGGGATAAATCCCACTTGACAATGGTGTATGATCTTTTAAATATGCTATTAAATTCAGTTTGCTACAATTTTGTTGAGAATTTTTGCATCTATATTAGGCAAATTGCTGCAATTTTATTTTCTTTTAGTGTGCTAATCTGGCTTTAGTATAATGGTAATTCTGGCCTCATAAAATGTGTATGAAAATGTTTCTGTTCAATTTTTTGGAAGAGTTTAAGAAGGACAGACATTAATTCTTCTTTAAATGTTTTGTAGAATTGTATAGTGAATCTATCTGGTCCTGGGCTTTTCTTTATTAGCAGGTTTTTGGTTACTCCTTCACTCCTTACTCATTGATCTTTTCAGATTTTCTATTTCATCATGATTCAGTCTTGGTAGGTTGTATATTTCTAGGAATTCATCCATTTCTTCTAGGTTGTCCAGTTTGTTGGGGTAGAATTGTTCATAGTAGTCTCTTATGATCTTTTGTGTTTCTGTGGTATCAGTTGTCTCCTTTTCCATTTATAATTTTATATACTTGGATCATCTTTTTTTCTTGTCTACTCTAGCTAACAGTTTGTCAGTTTTGTTTATATTTTCAAAGAACCAACTCTTAGTTTTGTTAATATTTTGTATTGTTTTTCTGTTTTCTTTTCCATTAGTCTCTGCTCTAATCTTTATTATTTTCTTCCATCTGGTAACTTGGCACAATGACATTGACTCCTTCTTTTCTTTTCTTCTTTTTTATTTATTTTTTATTTTATTTATTTATTTATTTTTTGTGGACTCTCAAGAGTCCAAGAAAGACTCTCAAGCACTGTGCCACCAGGGCAGCCCCTATTTTTATATTTTTTAGTGCTGCAGAATACAGTCACTTATCTCTCTCCTAGGTCTACATATGTCAATCTGAACAGTTCATAACAAGTGCCACGAAACTCTTAAGTGAATATAAAATTTAGGGAAACACTGTATTCCCTATACAACAATACAGATAAAAACAGGTTAAAATAAATTATAAGGGTTTATTTGATGGAGAATAGATGTTTTAAACAGGTGAAGTGTATCTTGATGGTTGTTTATAGAAAAAAATAAAACTGCTCCTATAGTCTCTCCTTTGTGATAATATATGGAGGTTTAAGAATAATAGTTTTATCAGTTTCGTATCCTGCAAGTTAATGTCTCTACCTCCTTCTCCCTAACCAGCTACTCTTCTAAGAGACTTTGTATCAATAAATAAACTTTTAAGGTAATATTCTAAAATTGTTGTAGTCTGGATAAACTCCACTAACAACACATACCAAATAAAGTTCTTAAAATAAAACTTGAAAAGAAACATCAGTAATGGAATCTGCATGGTCCTTAACTAATCTTTTTATACTGTTCTTGTGACATGTGCCCTCCTGTACTTTGAATTATCATTAACTGTACATTTATCTCTCCCTACTGATTATAAAGCACCCTGTGAGCAGGGACTGCTCAATCTTTGATGCTTATCAGAATGCTGGACAGTTAGCAAAGAATCAATAAACATTTAGCTAAACTGAGAGTTAGGCCCAGGGTAAAAGCATACAGATCATGCTGACGGCACTAGCTGAATGGAACTGAACTAAGGAAATAGTACTGATTCTAGAATTAGACTCACCTCTTCTCACTCTGCCATGGAGTTAGGTCTTAAATTAAGGTTATTTTGAAAATTTTTAAAAGGTGTTACTTCATTTTATTAGGTAGTAGATTTTCTGGATTAGATCCATGTTTTTCATATTATTCCTGTACAAAAATATTTTCCAGTTGATAATGTAATTGGGCATAATCCAACTAAATTCTTCAGTGTTTCTAAAAATTTTTCGTGGTTGTTATTAGTTAATACTGCAGTGCTATTTTTCACTGTTATTCTTAAACATTTAAGGTAATATCATATGAATGATTTTTTTCATGATACAACCACTATGATATTTTGAGAAAAAAATGTTTGTGATTGAATACCTCATGCCTTCAAGAGCAGACTTTGCAGCTGTGTTCAACCACCCTTATGGGAAGAGTGTTTCACAGTGGTGAGAATCCTGATACAAACATCTAGAGAAGGACTGACATTGGCTGCTTTAGATTCCGCTACGATTTCTGATGTCGCCTGTGGTTAAAAGGACAATTCAGTTTCACCAAGTGTTTTCCTTTTTTGGACCCGATTGTAAAGCCACTCATTTGCTATATAATGAGGAAACATTTTTTTTGGCAAAGCCTTTATTCCTTATCCAGCCTCTCTCTCTGCACCTTGTCCACCCTCAAGGCCTCTGGAAGGAAGCGGAACAAATGTACCTTGAGAAAGAAGAGGATGTGATATAGTGTGAATTCCTTCTAAACCAGAAGACAAAAGAGAGGGGAAATCTGCTCCTTAAATGATGGTGAAATGGTGACGAGGAAAAGGATAAGAAAAGAAAGTAGGTATGTTTCTCTTTCAACTCTCTCTTCTAGAATGAAAGGGAAGGCCGGGGCTCTTAGATCATTTGAAGGGGAAACAAATCAAAGGGACTTACGCTCCTTTTTCTAACTCGAACTTTGGGAGAAGGCTGTTCACAGGCAGGTCCCATATTAACAATGGAGACTGCAGAGGAACTGCCACCAGCATAATAAAAAGTGTGAAGCCCCAGGGCCCATCTGCCAAGGGGCAGCTGTTATCAGGGCCACTGAGCTGTGGAAGCAGCATTGTTGACTGAGGCAGAAAGTGGGTCTGAGTTGGCATTTTCAAGCTTCTGTGTGTCATGGAAAGGATTCAGAAGCAGGAGGTCCCTGAGCTAAGGGCCAACAAGTTTGCCAATGAAGCACCATGGTGAGAGATCCACTGCTGGGCAGAGGCCCATGAGGTGCCACAGCATGGCTGAGGCTCAGACTCAGAGGCATCAACAGCA